>NC_057808.1:531477119-531777119 GCF_018294505.1 Triticum aestivum | reverse complement strand
GGTTCAAGCTTGTCCGGTTGAAGCTTTTTCACATAAGCATCGCAGCCCCAAACTTTAAGAAACGACAACTTCGGTTTCTTGCCAAACCACAGTTCATATGGTGTCGTCTCAACGCATTTAGATGGTGCCCTATTTAACGTGAACCCAGCCGTCTCTAAAGCATAACCCCAAAACGATAGTGGTAAATCGGTAAGAGACATCATAGATTGCACCATATCTAATAAAGTACGGTTACGACGTTCGGACACACCATTATGTGTGCTGTTCCAGGTGGCGTGAGTTGCGAAACTATTCCACATTGTTTCAAATGAAGACCAAACTCATAACTCAAATATTCACCTCCACGATCAGATCATAGAAACTTTATTTTCTTGTTACGATGATTTTGCACTTCACTCTGAAATTCTTTGAACTTTTCAAATGTTTTAGACTTATGTTTCACCAAGTAGATATACCCATATCTGCTCAAATCATCTGTGAAGGTTAGAAAATAATGATACCCGCCGCGAGCCTCAACACTCATCGGATCGCATACATCAGTATGTATTATTTCCAATAAGTCAGTTGCTCGCTCCATTGTTCCGGAGAACGGAGTCTTAGTCATCTTGCCCATGAGGCACGGTCCGCAAGCATCAAGTGATTCCAAAAGCCCATCAGCATGGAGTTTCTTGATGCGCTTTACACCAATATGACCTAAACGGTTGTGCCACAAATAAGTTGCACTATCATTATTAACTTTGCATCTTTTGGCTTCACTATTATGAACATGTGTATCACTCTAATCGAGATTCAACAAAAATAGACCACTCATCAAGGGTGCATGACCATAAAAGATATTACTCATATAAATAAAACAACCATTATTCTCTGATTTAAATGAATAACCGTCTCGCATCAAACAAGATCCAGATATAATGTTCATGCTTAACGCTGGCACCAAATAACAATTATTCAGGTCTAGAACTAATCCCGAAGGTAGATGTAGAGGTAGCGTGCCAGCGGCGATCACATCAACATTGGATCCATTTCCCACTCGCATCTTCACCTCGTCCTTAGCCAATCTTCGTTTAATCCGTAGCCCCTGTTTCGAGTTGCAAATATGAGCACCAGAACCAGTATCAAGTACCCAGGTGCTACTACGAGCATTAGTAAGGTACACATCAATAACATGTATATCAAATATACCTTTCACTTTGCCATCCTTCTTATCCGCCAAATACTTGGGGCAGTTCCGCTTCCAGTGACCAGTCCCTTTGCAGTAGAAGCACTCAGTTTCAGGCTTAGGTCCAGACTTGGGCTTCTTCACTTGAGCAGCACCTTGCTTGCCGTTCTTCTTGAAGTTTCCCTTCTTCCCGTTGCCCTTTTCTTGAAACTAGTGGTCTTGTTAACCATCAACACTTGATGCTCCTTCTTGATTTCTACCTTCGCAGCCTTTAGCATCGCGAAGAGCTCAAGAATTTTCTTTTCCATCCCTTGCATATTATAGTTCATTGATACATCTCCAACGTATCTATAATTTTTTATTGTTCCATGCTATATTATATTCTGTTTTGGATGTTTAAAGGGCTTTATTATACACTTTTATATTATTTTGGGGACTAACCTATTAACCGGAGGCCCAGCCCAAATTGCTGTTTTTTTGCCTATTCCAGAGTTTCGCAGAAAAAGAATATCAAACAGAGTCCAAACGGAATGAAACCTTCGGGAACGTGATTTTTGGAACGAACGCGATCTAGAGGCCTTGGACCCTACGTCAAGAAAGCAACCAGGAGAGAACGAGGCAGGGGAGCGCGCCTACCCCCTGGGCGCGTCCTCCACCATCATGGGGCCCATGTTGCTCCACCGACGTACTTCTTCCTCCTATATATACCTACGTACCCCCAAACCAACAGAAGCATCCACGAAAACCTAATTTCACCGCCGCAACCTTCTGTACCCGTGAGATCCCATCTTGGGGCCTTTTTCGGCATCCTGCCGGAGGGGGCATTGATGATGGAGGGCTTCTACATCAACACCATAGCCTCTCCGATGATGTGTGAGTAGTTTACCTCAGACCTTCGGGTCCATAGTTATTAGCTAGATGGCTTCTTCTCTCTCTTTGGATCTCAATAAAAGTTCTCCACGATTCTCATGGAGATCTATTCAATGTAATCTTCTTTTGCGGTGTGTTTGTTGAGACCGATGAATTGTGGGTTTATGATCAATTTTATCTATGAACAATATTTGAATCTTCTCTGAATTCTTTTATGTATGATTGGTTATCTTTGCAAGTCTCTTCAAATTATCAGTTTGGTTTGGCCTACTAGATTGATCTTTCTTGCAATGGGAGAAGTGCTTAGCTTTGTGTTCAATCTTGCGGTGTCCTTTCCCAGTGACAGCAGGGGCAGAAAGGCACGTATTGTATTGTTGCCATCAAGGATAACAAGATGGGGTTTATATCATATTGCATGACTTTATCCCTCTACATCATGTCATCTTACCTAAAGCGTTACTCTGTTCTTATGAACTTAATACTCTAGATGCATGCTGGATAGCGGTCGATGTGTGGAGTAATAGTAGTAGATGCCGGCAGGAGTCGGTCTACTTGTCATGAACGTGCTGCCTATATACATGATCATACCTAGATATTCTCATAACTATGCTCAATTCTATCAATTGCTTAGCAATAATTTGTTCATCCACCGTAATACTTATGCTCTTGAGAGAAGCCACTAGTGAAACCTATGGCCCCCGGGTCTATTTTCCATCATATTAATATTCCAACACTTAGCTATTTTTGTTGCCTTTTATTTTACTTTGCATCTTTATTATAAAAATACCAAAAATATTATCTTATCATATCTATCAGATCTCACTTTCGTAAGTGACCGTGAAGAGATTGACAACCCCTTTATTGTGTTGGTTGCGAGGTTTTTATTTGTTTGTGTAGGTGCGAGGGACTTGAGCGTGGCCTCCTACTAGATTGATACCTTGGTTCTCAAAAACTGAGGGAAATACTTACGCTACTTTGCTGCATCACCCTTTCCTCTTCAAGGGAAAACCAACGCAGTGCTCAAGAGGTAGCAAGAAGGATTTCTGGCGCCGTTGCCGGGGAGGCCTACACCAAGTCTAGTCAAGATTTGACTCCCGACAACGAGCCATTTCTGGCGCCGTTGCCGGGGAGTCTACGCAAAAGTCAACATACCAAGTACCCATCACACACTCTTATCTCCCGCATTACATTATTTGCCATTTGCCTCTCGTTTTCCTCTCCCCCACTTAGCCCTTGCTGTTTTATTCACCCTCTCTTTTCCGTTCACCTCTTTTTCGCTTGCTTTTTCGTTATAGCTAGTCCTTTATCTACTCCTTTGTCCCCTGAAAACGAAGTTATCAATTTTAGACAAAGGGAGGGAGAAAATTTAAAAGATGCTTGGTATAGAATTTGCAACGCTCAAAATAAATCTGCTAGAAAGCAATCTACTTCCGTTCTTCTTTGTAACTTTTATGTAGGCGTCACACCTTGGAATAGATATATTCTCGATACCATTACCAGAGGGAATTTCTTGGGTAGGCATACTTTTGATTCTTACAATGCTATGACAGATTTATTTGGCTCTCCGGCTCTCTTGGTTAATGGGAACTATGTTAACTTTGGAGCATGTAATGCAAAGACTTGAAATTATTGAAAATAAAGTTGCTACCATTGAGTTAATTTAAAATTTGGATAAAAAGATCCACAACCAAATTACCCAATATGGATCTAAAGTAGGAGTCACTTTGAAAAATATTAAGGAAAAGGAACCCATAGTTAATGAAAGAATAAATTAGGATTCCACTAGAATCGATAAACTTGAGGGTATCATTACCAACTTGGGGACCGCTTTTTCTTCCGTAAAGAATACTCCAAGTCCTCCTACTAAAATTAACAAGCTTATGTATGTTCCTAAAAATAAGGGTGAATCCTCTAATAAGGAAACTGCGGATCTCAAATCAATAAGTGTTCACTCCAATCTCTTTGCTATCATTAAGGAACCATGTGCTGCAAATGATTTTTTCGATTTTGTGCCTAGAAGTTTGATAATTAATAGAAAGAAAGAAACTCTTAAGGGTGATAGGTGTCTTATTGAAGAATTGCCTACCAAAGATGGCAATACCTAGATCTATCCTTGCTTTTATGCCTAGCTAGGGGCGTTAAACGATAGCGCTTGTTGGGAGGCAACCCAATTTTATTTTAGTTTTTTTTGCTTTTTGCTTCTGTTTAGGAATAAATATTTGATCTAGCCTCTGGTTATATTTTTTTATGTTTTAATTAGTGTTTGTGCCAAGTTTAACCTATAGGAACTTCTTGGATGTTAGTTATTTGATCTTGCTGAAAATTCCAGAAACTTTCTGTTCACGAAAACAATTGTTAAAAATCACCAGAACGTCATAAAATATTGATTCCAATTGAAGCAGATCAATAAACAAATTGTCTAGTTCGTCCTATTTTGGTAGATGTTTTGGAGTTCCAGAAGTTTGCGTTAGTTACAGATTACTACAGACTGTTCTGTTTTTTGAAAGATTCTGTTTTTCGTGTGTTGTTTGCTTATTTTGATGAATCTATGGCTAGTAAAATAGTTTATTAAGCATAGAGAAGTTGGAATATAGTAGGTTTAACACCAATATAAATAAAGAATGAGTTCATTACAGTACCTTGAATTGGTGTTTTGTTTTCTTTCACTAACGGAGCTCACGAGATTTTCTGCTAAGTTTTGTGTTGTGAAGTTTTCAAGTTTTGGGTAAAAGATTTGATGGATTATGGAACAAGGAGTGGCAAGAGCCTATGCTTGGGGATGCCCATGCCACCCCAAGATAATCTAAGGACACCTAAAAGCCAAAGCTTGGGGATGCCCCGGAAGGCATCCCCTCTTTCGTCTACTTCCATCGGTAACTTTACTTGGAGCTATATTTTTATTCACCACATGATATGTGTTTTGCTTGGAGCGTCTTGTATGATTTGAGTCTTTGTTTTTTTAGTTTACCACAATCATCCTTTCTGTACACACCTTTTGAGAGAGACACACATAAATTGGAATTTATTAGAATACTCTATGTGCTTCACTTATATTTTTTGAGCTATATAGTTTCACTCTAGTGCTTCACTTATATCTTTTAGAGCACGGTGGTGGATTTGTTTTATAGAAACTATTGTTCTCTCATGCTTCACTTATATCATTTTGAGAGTCTTAAAACAGCATGGCAATTCGCTTTAATTATAATATCATGAGAAATTTGATGCTTGATAATTGTTTTGAGATATAAAGGTGGTAATATCATGGTTGTGCTAGTTGAGTAATTGTGGAATTGAAAAATACTTGTGTTGAACTTTGTGATTCCCGTAGCATGCACGTATGGTGAACCATTATGTAACGAAGTCGGAGCATGAGGTATTTATTGATTGTCATCCTTTGTGTGGCGGTCGGGATCGAGCGATGGTTAACTCCTACCAACCCTTCCCCTAGGAGCATGCGTAGTAGTACTTTGCTTCGAGGGCTAATAAATTTTCGGAATAAGTATATGAGTTCTTTATGACTAATGTGAGTCCATGGATTATACGCACACTTACCTTTCCGCAATTTTCTAGCCTCTTCGGTACCGTGCATTGCCGTTTCTCACCTTGAGAGTTGGTGCAAACTTCGCCGGTGCATCCAAACCCTGTGATATGATACGCTCTATCACACATAAACCCCCTTATATCTTCCTCAAAACAGCCACCATACCTACCTATTATATCATTTCCATAACCATTCCGAGATATATTGCCATGCAACTTTCCACCTTTTTGTTTATCATGACACGCTCCATCATTGTCATATTGCTTTGCATCATGTAGTTGACATTGTATTGGTGGCAAAGCCACCGTTCATAATTCTTTCATACATGTCGCTCTTGATTCATTGCATATCCTGGTACTCCGCCGGAGGCATCCACATAGAGTCATATTTTGTTCTAAGTATTGAGTTGTAATTCATGAGTTGTAAGTAAATAAAAGTGTGATGATCATCATTTTTAGAGCATTGTCCCAAGTGAGGGAAGGATGATGGAGACTATGCTTCCGCCACAAGTCGGGATGAGATTCTAGACTAATAAAAAAAGAGGCCATAAAAAAGAGAAAAGGCCCAAATAAAAAAATGAGAGAAAAAGAGAGAAGGGACAATGTTACTATCCTTTTACCACACTTGTGCTTCAAAGTAGCACCGTGATCTTCATGATAGAGAGTCTCTCATTTTGTCACTTTCATATACTAGTGGGAAATTTCATTATAGAACTTGGCTTGTATATTCCAATGATGGGCTTCCTCAAATGCCCGAGGTCTTCGTGAGCAAGCAAGTTGGATGCACACCCACTTAGTTTCTTTTATTTGAGCTTTCATACACTTATAGCTCTAAGTGCATCCGTTGCATGGCAGTCCCTACTCCTTGCATTGACATCAATTGATGGGCATCTTCATAGCCCGTTGATTAGCCTCGTTGATGTGAGACTTTCTCCTTTTTTGTCTTCCCACATAACCCCTATCATTATACCTTATTCCACCATAGTGCTATATCCATGGCTTGCGCTCATGTATTGCGTAAGAGTTGAAAAGGCTGAAGCGCGTTAAAAAGTATGAACCAATTGCTTGGCTAAAACCGGGGTTGTACATGATATGAATATTTTGTGTGGGGAAGATGGAGCATAGCCAGACTATATGATTTTGTAGGGATAACTTGCTTTGGCTATGTTATTTTGATAAGACATAATTGCTTGGTTAGCATGCTTGAAGTATTATTGTTTTTATGTCAACATTAAACTTTTATCTTGAATCATATCGAATCTAAACATTCGTGCCACAATAAGAAGAATTACATTGAAATTATGCTAAGTAGCATTCCACATCAAAAATTCTGTTTTTATCATTTACCTACTCGAGGACGAGCAGGAAGTAAGCTTGGGGATGCTTGATACGTCTCCAACGTATCTATAATTTTTGATTGTTCCATGCTATAATATATTCTGTTTTGGATGTTTAAAGGGCTTTATTATACACTTTTATATTATTTTTGGGACTAACCTATTAACCGGAGGCCCAGCCCAAATTGTTGTTTTTGCCTATTCCAGAGTTTCACAGAAAAAGAATATCAAACGGAGTCCAAACGGAATGAAACCTTCGGGAACGTGATTTTTGGAACGAACATGATCGAGAGGACTTGGACGCTACGTCAAGAAAGCAACCAATATTGCACGAGGCAGGGGGCGCGCCTACCCCCCTGGGAGCGACCTCCACCCTCGTGGGGCCCATGTTGCTCCACCGACGTACTCCTTCCTCCTATATATACCTACGTACCCCCAAACCAACAAAAGCATCCACGAAAACCTAATTCCACCGCCGCAACCTTCTGTACCCGTGAGATCCCATCTTGGGGCCTTTTCCGGCGTCCTGCCGGAGGGGGCATTGATCACGGAGGGCTTCTACATCAACACCATAGCCTCTCCGATGATGTGTGAGTAGTTTACCTCAGACCTTCGGGTCCATAGTTATTAGCTAGATGGCTTCTTCTCTCTCTTTGGATCTCAATACAAAGTTCTCCACGATTCTCGTGGAGATCTATTCGATGTAATCTTCTTTTGCGGTGTGTTTGTTGAGACCGATGAATTGTGGGTTTATGATCAAGTTTATCTATGAACAATATTTGAGTCTTCTCTGAATTCTTTTATGTATGATTGGTTATCTTTGCAAGTCTCTTCGAATTATCAGTTTGGTTTGGCCTACTAGATTGATCTTTCTTACAATGGGAGAAGTGCTTAGCTTTGGGTTCAATCTTGCGGTGTCCTTTCCCAGTGACAGCAGGGGCAGCAAGGCACGTATTGTATTGTTGCCATCGAGGATAACAAGATGGGGTTTATATCATATTGCATGAGTTTAAACCTCTACATAATGTCATCTTACTTAAAGCGTTACTCTGTTCTTATGAACTTAATACTCTAGATGCATGCTGGATAGCGGTCGATGTGTGGAGTAATAGTAGTAGATGCAGGCAGGAGTCGGTCTAGTTGTCACGAATGTGATGCCTATATACATGATCATACCTAGATATTCTCATAACTATGCTCAATTCTATCAATTGCTCAGCAGTAATTTGTTCACCCACCGTAATACTTATGCTCTTGAGAGAAGCCACTAGTGAAACCTATGGCCCCCGGGTCTATTTTCCATCATATTAATCTTCCAAAACTTAGCTATTTTTGTTGCCTTTTATTTTACTTTGCATCTTTATTATAAAAATACCAAAAATATTATCTTATCATATCTATCAGATCTCACTTTCGTAAGTGACCGTGAAGGGATTGACAACCCTTTATTACGTTGGTTGTGAGGTTTTTATTTGTTTGTGTAGGTGCGAGGGACTTGAGCGTGGCCTCCTACTGGATTGATACCTTGGTTCTCAAAAACTGAGGGAAATACTTACGCTACTTGCTGCATCACCCTTTCCTCTTCAAGGGAAAAACAACGCAGTGCTCAAGAGGTAGCATTCATCACGAAGCCTTTATAGCTTGGTGGCAGTGATTGAAGAACTATGTCAATGACACTATCATCAGGAAGATTAACTCCCAGCTGAGTCAAGTGGTTATGGTACCTAGACATTGTGAGTATGTGTTCACTGACAGAACTATTCTCCTCCATCTTGCAGTTATAGAACTTGTTGGAGACTTGATATCTCTCAACTCGGGCATTTGCTTGAAATATTAACTTCAACTCTTGGAACATCTCATATGCTCCATGACGTTCAAAACGTCTTTGAAGTCCCGATTCTAAGCCGTAAAGTATGGCACACTGAACTATCGAGTAGTCATCAGCTTTGCTCTGCCAGACGTTCATAACGTCCGGAGTTGCTCCTGCAGCGGGTCTTGCACCTACGGTGCTTCCAGGACGTAATTCTTCTGTGCAACAATGAGGATAATCCTCAAGTTATGGGCCCAGTCGGTGTAATTGCTACCATCATCTTTCAACTCAGCTTTCTCTAGGAACACATTAAAATTCAAAGGAACGGTAGCACGGGCCATTGATCTACAACAACATAGACATGCACAAACTATCAGGTACTAAGTTCATGATAAATTAAAGTTCAATTAATCATATTACCTAAGAACTCCCACTTAGATAGACATCCCTCTAGTCATCTAAATGATCACGTGATCCATATCAACTAAACCATGTCCGATCATCACGTGAGATGGAGTAGTTTTCAATGGTGAACATTACTATGTTGATCATATCTACCATATGATTCACGTTCGACCTTTCGGTCTCAGTGTTCCGAGGCCATATCTGCATATGCTAGGCTCGTCAAGTTTAACCCGAGTATTCTGCGTGTGCAAAACTAGCTTGCACCCGTTGTATGTGAACGTAGAGCTTATCACACCCGACCATCACGTGGTGTCTCGGCACGATGAAGTGTAGCAACGGTGCATACTCAGGGAGAACACTTATACCTTGAAATTTAGTGAGGGATCATCTTATAATGCTACCGCTGTACTAAGCAAAATAAGATGCATAAAAGATAAACATCACATGCAATTAAAATATGTGACATGATATGGCCATCATCATCTTATGCCTTTGATCTCCATCTCCAAAGCACTGTCATGATCTCCATCGTCACCGGCTTGACACCTTGCTCTCCATCGTAGCATCGTTGTCGTCTCGCCAACTATTGCTTCTACGACTATCGCTACTGCTTAGTGATAAAGTAAAGCAATTACATGGCGATTGCATTTCATACAATAAAGCGACAACCATAAGGCTCCTGCCAGTTGTCGATAACGGTTACAAAACATGATCATCTCATACAACAATTTATATCTCATCACGTCTTGACCACATCACATCACAACATGCCCTGCAAAAACAAGTTAGATGTCCTCTACTTTGTTGTTGCAAGTTTTACGTGGCTGCTATGGGCTTCTAGCAAGAACCGTTCTTACCTACGCATCAAAACCACAACGATTTTTCGTCAAATGTGTTGTTTTAACCTTCAACAAGGACCGGCCGTAGTCAAACTCGATTCAACTAAAGTTAGAGAAACAGACACCCGCCAGTCACCTGTGTGCGAAGCATGTCGGTAGAACCAGTCTCATGAACGCAGTCATGTAATGTCGGTCCGGGCCGCTTCATCCAACAATACCGCCGAATCAAAGTAAGTGTTGGTGGTAAGCAGTATGACTATTATTGCCCACAACTCTTTGTGTTCTACTCGTGCATATATCATCTACGCATAGACCTTGCTCTGATGCCACTGTTGGGAAAGGTAGTAATTCAAAAAAAATCATACGATCACGCAAGATCTATCTAGGAGAAGCATAGCAACGAGCGGGGAGAGTGTGTCCACGTACCCTCGTAGACCGAAAGCGGAAGCGTTTAGTAACGCGGTTGATGTAGTCGAATGTCTTCATGATCCAACCGATCCAAGTACCGAACGTACGGCACCTCCGTGTTCAGCACACGTTCAGCATGATGACGTCCCTCGAGCTCTTGATCCAGTTGAGGATGAGGGAGAGTTCCGTCAGCACGACGGCGTGGCGACGGTGATGATGAAGTAACCGGCGAAGGGCTTCGCCTAAGCACTACGATGACATGACCGAGGTGTTAAACTGTGGAGGGGGGCACCGCGCACGGCTAAGAGATTGTCTGTTATCCTTTGGGGGTGATACGTCTCCAACATATCTATAATTTTTGATTGCTTCATGCTATATTATATTCTGTTTTGGATGTTTAACGGGCTTTATTATACACTTTTATATTATTTTTGGACTAACCTATTAACCGGAGGCCCAGCCCAAATTGCTGTTTTTGCCTATTTTAGAGTTTCACAGAAAAAGAATATCAAACAGAATGAAACCTTCGGGAACGTGATTTTTGGAACGAACGTGATCCAGAGGACTTGGACCCTATGTCAAGAAAGCAACCAGGAGAGCACGAGGCAGGGGGCGCGCCTACCCCCCTGGGCGCGCCCTCCACCCTCGTGGGGCCCACGTTGCTCCACCGACGTACTTCTTCCTCCTATATATACCTACTGTCGGTGTGGAACGACACCTATGGGATCACAAGAATCCCTACTACGGTTGCCGGGGCGCAGGGTTGCGAGAAGAGCAGGGCTAGTAGACAGCACAAGGATCGTTTACCCAGGTTCGGGCCGCGAGGATGCGTAAAACCCTAGTCCTGCTTTGGTGGGTGTATTTCGGAGAGTTCTTGAGCTCTCGCACTAGCTGTGTTCAGTGCGTGGTTCAAAAGAGCCGAATCCCTCTCCAGTATGCCATGGGCCTCCTTTTATAGTCGGAAGGGGCTGCCACAGTGGCACGCAGGAGGTGGAAAGGCGTACAGTGCCCTGAGCTTACCACTCGTATTACAGGACAAGACGCATTTAATGCGTAGCTTAGGTGTCCCCTCGCTTTATTGGGGACGAGGGCGAGGCCCGTCCCATCCGTCGCCACGCCTCCTCGCTTTGACACGCGCCCTGGCCAGTGAGGCGTGTGGTGCCATGTAGGCAGGTAGGCAGCTGAGGTGGCGCAGTGGCGGAGCCTTCACGAAGATCTGCATGCCGCCACGCAGGCGCTCGATGAGTTGGCCTGGGAGCTACATGTTGCCACGCAGGTGCCCGCCCAGCTGGTTGGGCTGGCAGCCGCGTGTGAATGGCGGTGGAAGCTTGGTTGGCGTGGGCCCGGCGGTGGCCCTGCTGGCGTCCTTGGTGAGGGCCTTGCCGGGTGGCCCCGCAAGGGTCTTGCCGTGGCGCGCTGTCGTCCCCGGCAAGGGCCTTGCCGGGGGCCTGGTGGCCTTCCTCGGCAAGGATCTTGCCGAGGATCATCGTCTTCTAATCCTCATCTGATCTTGAATATGTCTTCACAAAGATCTGCATGCCACCACAGAGGTGCCTTCCCGAGCCCTGGCCCCACGTGGATGATGGCGTTGGGGACCGTGGGCTCAAGGGTGGCTCGCTCTGTTGGTGCGGGGCGAGCTGCCCCGGCAAGGGTCTTGCCGGGGGAACCTGCTTCGTCCCTCTGCTCTTTGTGGTCTTGGCCTTGGCGTTGCTCTGATTATCTTGGGCTTCGGTCTTACCATGGCTCACCTCCCCTGTTCTGCTTGGTGCGACCGTGGGCGCGGCTCTGACTACCCGTGCACAGGTAAAGGGGTACAAAAACGCACCCCTCTTTTTGTACACCGACACCTACGTACCCCCAAACCAACAGAGGCATCCACGAAAACCTAATTCCACCGTCGCAACCTTCTATTCCCGTGAGATCCCATCTTGTGGCCTTTTCCGGTGTCCTGCCGGAAGGGGCATTGATCACGAAGGGCTTCTACATCAACACCATAGCCTCTCCGATGATGTGTGAGTAGTTTACCTCAGACCTTCGGGTCCATAGTTATTAGCTAGATGGCTTCTTCTCTCTCTTTGGATCTCAATACAAAGTTCTCCATGATTCTCGTGGAGATCTATTCGATGTAATCTTCTTTTGCGGTGTGTTTGTTGAGATCGATGAATTGTGGGTTTATGATCAAGTTTATCTATGAACAATATTTGAATCTTCTCTGAATTCTTTTATGTATGATTGGTTATCTTTGCAAGTCTCTTCGAATTATCAGTTTGATTTGGCCTACTAGATTGATCTTTCTTGCAATGGGAGAAGTAATTAGCTTTGGGTTCAATCTTGCGGTGTCCTTTCCCAGTGACAGCAGGGGCAGCAAGGCACGTATTGTATTGTTGCCATCAGGATAACAAGATGGGGTTTATATCATATTGCATGAGTTTATCCCTCTACATCATGTCATCTTACTTAAAGCGTTACTCTGTTCTTATGAACTTAATACTCTAGATGCATGCTGGATAGCGGTCGATGTGTGGAGTAATAGTAGTAGATGCAGGCAGGAGTCGGTCTACTTGTCACGGACGTGATGCCTATTTACATGATCATACCTAGATATTCTCATAACTATGCTCAATTCTATCAACTGCTCAACAGTAACTTGTTCACCCACTGTAATACTTATGCTCTTGAGAGAAGCCACTAGTGAAACCTATGGCCCCCGGGTCTATTTTCCATCATATTAATCTTCCAACACTTAGCTATTTTTGTTGCCTTTTATTTTACTTTGCATCTTTATTATAAAAATACGAAAAATATTATCTTATCATATCTATCAGATCTCACTTTCGTAAGTGACCGTGAGGGGATTGACAACCCCTTTATTGCGTTGGTTGCGAGGTTTTTATTTGTTTGTGTACGTGCGAGGGACTTGAGCGTGGCCTCCTACTGGATTGATACCTTGGTTCTCAAAAACTGAGGGAAATACTTACGCTACTTTACTGCATCACCCTTTCCTCTTCAAGGGAAAACCAACGCAGTGCTCAAGAGGTAGCAAGAAGGATTTCTGGCGCCGTTGCCGGGGAGGCCTACACCAAGTCAAGTCAAGATTTGACTCCCGACAACGAGCCATTTCTGGCGCCGTTGCCAGGGAGTCTACGCAAAAGTCAACATACCAAGTACCCATCACAAACTCTTATCTCCTGCATTACATTATTTGCCATTTGCCTCTCGTTTTCCTCTCCCCCACTTCACCCTTGCCGTTTTATTCGCCCTCTCTTCTGTTCGCCTCTTTTTCTTTGCTCGCTTCTTGTTTGCTCGTGTGTTGGATTTCTTGCTTGTCACGATGGCTCAAGATAATACTAAATTGTGTGACTTTAGCAATACCAACAACAATGATTTTCTTAGCACTCCAATTGCTCCTCTTACCGATACTAAATCTTGTGAAATCAATACTGCTTTATTGAATCTTGTCATGAAAGATCAATTCGCTGGACTTCCTAGTGAAGATGTCGCTACCCATCTAAATAGCTTCGCCGATTTGTGTGATATGAAAAAGAAGAAAGATCTGGACAATGATATTGTTAAATTGAAGCTATTTCCTTTTTCGCTTAGAGATCGTGCTAAGGCTTGGTTTTCATCTTTTCCTAAAAATAGTATTGATTCTTGGAATAAGTGCAAAGATGCTTTTATCTGTAAGTATTTTCCTCCCGCTAAGATCATCTCTCTTAGAAACGATATTATGAATTTTAAGCAACTTGATCATGAACATGTTGCACAATCTTGGGAGAGGATGAAATTAATGATACGTAATTGCCCTACACATGGTTTGAATTTGTGGATGATTATACAAAAAATTTATGCCGGATTGAATTTTGCTTCTAGAAATCTTTTAGATTCGGCCGCAGGAGGCACTTTTATGGAAATCACTTTACGAGAAGCTACTAAACTCCTAGATAATATTATGGTTAATTATTCTCAATGGCACACTGAAAGATCTACTAATAAAAAAGTGCATGCGATAGAAGAAATTAATGTTTTGAGTGGAAAGATGGATGAACTTATGAAATTATTTGCTACTAAAAGTGTTTCTTCTGATCCTAATGATATGCCTTTGTCTACTTTGATTGAGAATAATAATGAATCTATGGATGTGAATTTTGTTGGTAGGAATAATTTTGGTAACAACGCATATAGAGGAAACTTTAATCCTAGGCCGTATCCTAGTAATTCCTCTAATAATTATGGTAACTCCTACAATAACTCTTATGGAAATTTTAATAATATGCCCTCTGAATTTGAGACTAGTGTTAAAGAATTTATGAATTCACAAAAGAATTTCAATGCTTTGCTTGAAGAAAAGCTGCCTAAGATTGATGAATTGGCTAGGAACGTAGATAGAATTTCTTTTGATGTTGATTCTTTGAAACTTAGATCTATTCCACCTAAGCATGATATCAATGAGTCTCTCAAAGCCATGAGAATTTCCATTGATGAGTGCAAAGAAAGAACCGCTAGGATGCGTGCTAAGAAAGATTGCTTTGTGAAGGCGTGTTCTTCTAGTTTCTATGAAAATAAAGATGAAGATCTAAAAGTTATTGATGTGTCCCCTATCAAATATTTGTTTTGCAATATGAATCTTGATAATGATGCAACTGAATATGAGTCACCTTTACCTAGAAGGCGTTCCAAAAATTCGGAGTTTTTAGATCTTGATGCAAAAATTGGTAAAAGTGGGATTGAAGAGATCAAAACTCTAGATATTAATGAACCCACTATTTTGGATTTCAAGGAATTTAATTATGATAATTGCTCTTTGATAGATTGTATTTCCTTGTTGCAATCCGTACTAAATTCTCCTCATGCTTATAGCCAAAATAAAGCTTTTACCAAACATATCGTTGATGCTTTGATGCAATCTTATGAAGTAAAACTTGAGTTGGAAGTTTCTATCCCTAGAAAACTTTATGATGAGTGGGAACCTACTATTAAAATTAAAATTAAAGATCATGAATGCTATGCTTTGTGTGATTTGGGTGCTAGTGTTTCCACGATTTCAAAAACTTTGTGTGATTTGTTAGGTTTCCGCGAATTTGATGATTGCTCTTTAAACTTGCACCTTGCGGATTCCACCATTAAGAAACCTATGGGAAGAATTAATGATGTTCTTATTGTTGCAAATAGGAACTATGTGCCCGTAGATTTTATCTTTCTTGACATAGATTGCAATCCTTCATGTCCTATTATTATGGCAATACCTAGATCTATCCTTGCTTTTATGCCTAGCTAGGGGCGTTAAACGATAGCGCTTGTTGGGTGGCAACCCAATTTTATTTTTATTTTTTTGCTTTTTGCTTCTGTTTAGGAATAAATATTTGATCTAGCCTCTGGTTAGATTTGTTTTTATGTTTTAATTAGTGTTTGTGCCAAGTTTAACCTATAGGAACTTCTTGGATGTTAGTTATTTGATCTTGCTGAAAATTCCAGAAACTTTCTGCTCACTAAAACAATTGTTAAAAATCACCAGAACGTGATAAAATATTGATTCCAATTGCAGCAGATCAATAAACAAATTGTATAGGTCGTCCTATTTTGGTAGATGTTTTGGAGTTCCAGAAGTTTGCGTTAGTTACAGATTACTACAGACTGTTCTGTTTTTTGAAAGATTCTGTTTTTCGTGTGTTGTTTGCTTATTTTGATGAATCTGTGGCTAGTAAAATAGTTTATAAACCATAGAGAAGTTGCAATACAGTAGGTTTAACACCAATATAAATAAAGAATGAGTTCATTACAGTACCTTGAAGTGGTGTTTTGTTTTCTTTCACTAACGGAGCTCACGAGATTTTCTGCTAAGTTTTGTGTTGTGAAGTTTTCAAGTTTTGGGTAAAAGATTTGATGGATTATGGAACAAGGAGTGGCAAGAGCCTAAGCTTGGGGATGCCCATGGCACCCCAAGATAATCTAAGGACACCTAAAATCCAAAGCTTGGGGATGCCCCGGAAGGCATCCCCTCTTTCGTCTACTTCCATCGGTAACTTTACTTGGAGCTATATTTTTATTCACCACATGATAAGTGTTTTGCTTGGAGCGTCTTGTATTATTTGAGTCTTTATTTGTTAGTTTGCCACAATCATCCTTTCTGTACACACCTTTTGATAGAGACACACATGATTCGGAATTTATTAGAATACTCTATGTGCTTCACTTATATCTTTTGAGCTATATAGTTTTTGCTCTAGTGCTTCACTTATATCTTTTAGAGCACGGTGGTGGATTTGTTTTATAGAAACTATTGTTCTCTCATGCTTCACTTATATTATTTTGAGAGTCCTACAAAACAGCATGGTAATTTGCTTTAATTATGATAGGCATTCAAGATTAGTAAAAAAATTCTTATGAGTGTGTTGAATACTATGAGAAGTTTGATGCTTGATAATTGTTTTGAGATATGAAGATGGTGATATTAGAGTCATGCTAGTTGAGTAGTTGTGGATTTGAGAGATACTTGTGTTAAAGTTTGTGATTCCCGTAGCATGCACGTATGGTGAACCGTTATGTGATGAAGTCAGAGCATGATTTATTTATTGATTGTCTTCCTTATGAGTGGCGGTCGGGGACGAGCGATGGTCTTTTCCTACCAATCTATCCCCCTAGGATCAGGCGCGTAATACTTTGATTTGATAACTTGTAGATCTTTGCAATAACTATATGAGTTCTTTATGACTAATGTTGAGTCCATGGATTATACGCACTCTCTTCCTTCCACCGTTGCTAGCCTCTCTAATACCGCGTACTTTTCGCCGGTATCATACACCCACCATATACCTTCCTCAAAACAGCCACCATACCTACCTATCATGGCATTTCCATAGCCATTCCGAGATATTGCCATGCAACTCACCATCATTCCGTTTATTATGACACGCTCCATCATTGTCATATTGCCTCGCATGATCATGTGTTGACATCGTATTTGTGGCAAAGCCACCGTTCATAATTCTTTCATACATGTCGCTCTTCATTCATTGCATATCCCGGTACACCGCCGGAGGCATTCACATAGAGTCATATTTTGTTCTAAGTATTGAGTTGTAATTGTTGAGTTGTAAGTAAATAAAAGTGTGATGATCATCATTTTTAGAACATTGTCCCAAGTGAGGAAAGGATGATGGAGACTATGATTCCCCCACAAGTCGGGATGAGACTCCGGACTAAATATAAAAAAAGAGGCCATAAAAAAGAGAAAAGGCCCAAATAAAAAAAATGAGAGAAAAAGAGAGAAGGGACAATGTTACTATCCTTTTACCACACTTGTGCTTCAAAGTAGCACCATGATCTTCATGATAGAGAGTCTCCTATGATATCACTTTCATATACTAGTGGGAATTTTTCATTATAGAACTTGGCTTGTATATTCCAATGATGGGCTTCCTCAAAATGCCCTAGGTCTTCGTGAGCAAGCAAGTTGGATGCACACCCACTTAGTTTCTTTTGTTGATCTTTCATATACTTATAGCTCTAGTGCATCTGTTGCATGCCAATCCCTACTCACTCACATTGATATCTATTAATGGGCATCTCCATAGCCCGTTGATACGCCTAGTTGATGTGAGACTATCTTCTCCTTTTTTGTCTTCTCCACAACCACCATTCTATTCCACATATAGTGCTATGTCCATGGCTCACGCTATTTATTGCGGGAAGATTGAAAAAGTTTGAGAACACCAAAAGTATGAAACAATTGCTTGGCTTGTCATCGGGGTTGTGCATGATTTAAATACTTTGTGTGGTGAAGATAGAGCATAGCTAGACTATATGATTTTGTAGGGATAACTTTCTTTGGCCATGTTATTTTGAGAAGACATAATTGCTTAGTTAGTATGCTTGAAGTATTATTATTTTTATATCAATATTAAACTTTTGTCTTGAATCTTTCGGATCTGAACATTCATACCACAATTAAGAGAATTACATTTAAATTATGCCAAGTAGCATTCCGCATCAAAAATTCTGTTTTTATCATTTACCTACTCGAGGACGAGCAGGAATTAAGCTTGGGGATGCTTGATACGTCTCCAACGTATCTATAATTTTTTATTGCTTCATGCTATATTATATTCTGTTTTGGATGTTTAACGGGCTTTATTATACACTTTTATATTATTTTTGGAACTAACTTATTAACCGGAGGCCTAGCCCAAATTGCTGTTTTTGCCTATTTCAGAGTTTCGCAGAAAAAGAATATCAAACGGAGTCCAAACGGAATGAAACCTTCGGGAACGTGATTTTCGGAACGAAGGTGATCCAAAGGACTTGGACCCTACGTCAAGAAAGCAACCAGAAGAGCACGAGGCAGGGGGCGCGCCCTCCACCCTCGTGGGGCCCATGTTGCTCCACCGACGTACTTCTTCCTCCTATATATACCTACATACCCCCAAACCAACAGAGGCATCCACGAAAAACTAATTCCACCGCCGCAATCTTCTGTACCCGTGAGATCCCATCTTGGGGCCTTTTCCGGTGTCCTGCCGGAGGGGGCATTGATCATGGAGGGCTTCTACATCAACACCATAGCCTCTCCGATGATGTGTGAGTAGTTTACCTCAGACCTTCGGGTCCATAGTTATTAGCTAGATGCCTTCTTCTCTCTCTTTGAATCTCAATACAAAGTTCTCCATGATTCTCGTGGAGATCTATTCGATGTAATCTTCTTTTGTGGTGTGTTTGTTGAGACCGATGAATTGTGGGTTTATGATCAATTTTATCTATGAACAATATTTGAATCTTCTCTGAATTCTTTTATGTATGATTGGTTATCTTTGCAAGTCTCTTCAAATTATCAGTTTGGTTTGGCCTACTAGATTGATCTTTCTTGCAATGGGAGAAGTGCTTAGCTTTGGGTTCAATCTTGCGGTGTCCTTTCCCAGTGACAGCAGGGGCAGCAAGGCACGTATTGTATTGTTGCCATCGAGGATAACAAGATGGGGTTTATATCATATTGCATGAGTTTATCCCTCTACATCATGTCATCTTACTTAAAGCGTACTCTGTTCTTATGAACTTAATACTCTAGATGCATGCTGGATAGCGGTCGATGTGTGGAGTAATAGTAGTAGATGCAGGCAGGAGTCGGTCTACTTGTCACGGACATGATGCCTATATACATGATCATACCTAGATATTCTCATAACTATGCTCAATTCTATCAATTGCTCAACAGTAATTTGTTCACCCACCGTAATACTTATGCTCTTGAGAGAAGTCACTAGTGAAACCTATGGCCCACGGGTCTATTTTCCATCATATTAATCTTCCAACACTTAGCTATTTTTGTTGCCTTTTATTTTACTTTGCATCTTTATTATAAAAATACCAAAAATATTATCTTATCATATCTATCAGATCTCACTTTCGTAAGTGACCGTGAAGGGATTGACAACCCCTTTATTGTGTTGGTTGCGAGGTTTTTATTTGTTTGTGTAGGTGCGAGGGACTTGAGCGTGGCCTCCTACTGGATTGATACCTTGGTTCTCAAAAACTGAGGGAAATACTTACGCTGCTTTGCTGCATCACCCTTTCCTCTTCAAGGGAAAACCAACGCAGTGCTCAAGAGGTAGCAGGGTGCCCCCCTTCTCACGTATATAAAGGAGGGGGGAGGAGGAGGCCAGCCAAGGGGGAGGCGCGCCAGGGGGAGTCCTACTAGGACTCCAAACCTAGTAGTATTCGCCCCCCCTTTCCTTCCAACGGAGAGGGGGAAAAGGGAAAGGAGGGAGAGGGAGAAGGAAAGAGGGGGGCCGCGCCCCCTCCCCTTGTCCAATTCAGATTGGGGCAAGGGGAGCGCGCCCCACCTCCTGTGTCCTGCATCCTCTCCTCCACTATGGCCCATTAGGCCCAATAACTTTCTCAGGGGGTTCCGATAGCCTCCCGATACTCCGATAAATCCCCGAACCTTATCGGAACCATTCCGATGTCCGTATATAACCTTCCAATATATCAATCTTTACCACTCGACCATTTCGAGACTCCTCGTCATGTCCGTGATCTCATCCGGGACTCCAAACAAACTTCGGTCATCAAATCACATAACTCATAATACAAATGGTCATCGAACGTTAAGCGTGCGGACCCTACGGGTTCGAGAACTATGTAGACATGACCGAGACACATCTCCAGTCAATAACCAATAGCGGAACCTGGATGCTCATATTGGCTCCTACATATTCTACGAAGATCTTTATCGGTCAAACCACATAACAACATACGTTGTTCCCTTTGTCATCAGTATGTTATTTGCCCGAGATTCGATCGTCGGTATCATCATACCTAGTTCAATCTCGTTACCGGCAAGTCTCTTATTCGTTCCGTAATGCATCATCCCACAACTAACTCATTAGTCACATTGCTTGCAAGGCTTATAGTGATGTGTATTACTGAGAGGGCCCAGAGATACCTCTCCGATATACGGAGTGACAAATCCTAATCTCGATCTATGCCAACTCAACAAACACCATCGGAGACACCTGTAGAGCATCTTTATAATCACCCAGTTACGTTGTGACGTTTGATAGCACAGAAGGTGTTCCTCCGGTATTCGGGAGTTGCATAATCTCATAGTCAGAGGAATGTGTATGAGTCATGAAGAAAGTAATAGCAATAAAACTAAACGATCATAATGCTAAGCTAACGGATGGGTCTTGTCCATCACATCATTCTCTAATGATGTGATCCCGTTCATCAAATGACAACACATGTCTATGGTTAGGAAACTTAACCATCTTTGATTGACGAGCTAGTTTTGTAGGACAGTAACAAATTTTCCTCAAGTGGATGACCTAAGGTTTATCAATTCGTGGGAGACTTAGGATGAAGATGGTATCTCTCAAACAACCCTGCAATCAAATACAAGAAATCTCTTGTTTCCCCAACACACCAAATACAATGGTAAATTGTATAGGTGCACTAGTTCGGCTAAGAGATGGTGATACAAGTATAATATGGATGGTAGATATAGGTTTTTGTAATCTGAAAATATAAAAACATCAAGGTAGCAAGTGATAAAATGGAGTACAAATG
This sequence comes from Triticum aestivum, assembly GCF_018294505.1. Lineage (NCBI taxonomy): Eukaryota > Viridiplantae > Streptophyta > Magnoliopsida > Poales > Poaceae > Triticum > Triticum aestivum. Next base: position 531,755,690 of record NC_057808.1, on the reverse strand, counting down.
GTATTGCAATGCTTGAAAACAAGGCCTAGAGTTCATACTTTCACTAGTGTAATCTCTTAACAGTGCTAACATAATTGAATTATATAACAGTCCCTCAACGTGCGACAAAGAATCACTCCAAAGTTTCTATCGAAGAACGTAGGAAATGTGTATCAACCTATGTGGCTAGATTACCCCATGTCACAATGGAAATCCGCAAGTTGATTACCAAAACATATATCAAGTGACTCAATAGAATACCCATTGTCACCACGGGTATCCACGTGCAAGAAATACATCAAGTGATCTCAAATCCAATATTCAATCCAACATAACAAAACCACAAAGAGTAAGACTCAATTCATCACAACAAGATAGAGAGGGAAGAACGCCATATGATCCAACTATATTAACAAAGCTCGTGGTACATCAAGATCATGCCAAATCAAGAACACGGGAGAGAGATGAAACACATAGCTACTGGTACATACCCTCAGCCCCGAGGGTGAACTACTTCCTCCTCGTCATGGAGACCACCGGGATGAGGAAGATGACCTCCGGTGATGATTTCCCCCTCCAGCAGGGTGCCAGAAAAGGCCTCAAGATAGGATCTCTTCGGAACAGAGGCTTGCGACGGCGGAGTCGAAGTTTTATTTCTGGAGTTACGAAGGGCCCACAAGGCAATAGCACACGACCACCCCCCTGGGCGTGCCGGGTTGCCTTGTCACCACCTCGTGGGTCTTCTGGTCCTCCCACGAAGCTTTGGGGGTCTCTTATGTTCCAAAAAATCGTCAAAAATATTCGTCGCGTTTGGACTTCGTTTGGTACGGATTTTTTGGGAAACAAAAAACAAGCAGAAAGCAGCAACTACCACTGGACACTAGGTTAATATGTTAGTCCATGAAAATCATATAAAAGTGCACTGAAAACATATAAAATTATTGCTAACATGGCATGAATACTTAATAAATTAGATTCGTTGGAGATGTATCATGGAGCAGCACGTGATGCGTGCCTATGCGTCAGACTCCCCCAACTGGGAGCGCTGGTTTGCGCTAGAGCACGAGGAGGAGCACGTCGACCACGCCATTCCCCGGCCGTCCTCAAAGGTATTGCCAGAGGAGGAGGAGGAGGAGGCAGAGGCGGAGACGAAGTACCAAGCCGCCCTCCAGGAGGCACTGCAGCACGCGCTGGAGGCGAGCCGACTCGAGGAGGACGCTCATTGGGATGGGCTGGAGCACGCCCTCGCTGTGTCGGTGGCGGGGAACTCCGTCCATGTTCCGCTGTTCGTCCCGCCACTTCCGCCGATGTCGCCCTTCGTCGAGCCCAAGGCCGAGCCGGAGCCGGAGCTCGAGCCCACGCCCAGGCAGAAGGGGTCAAAGCCGCCGCCCACTTGGCTCGCGGAGTCCTACTCGTGGACCGGCCAGCTCTGGGAGTGGGTGAGCACGCCTCCCATGCCGGACGAGGAGGCGGCCCACCTGGAGCACTGGAAGGCACATTGACTCGCCGAGAAGGAGGCCGACGGCGAGCGGCAGATGCGCCGGGAGCAACAGTTGCGCCATGACGAGGAGGCACTACACCTTGAAGAGGAGGAGGAGGAGGAGCGTGTCCGCCTCGCCGCATTGCCGCCGCCGTAGGAGATGCTGGAGCAGGCTGCCCTGGCGGCCTATAAAGCCGCGTTCGGATGGGATGGGTCGCCTCCCGTCTTCATTGACCTCACTGGCGGTGATGGCGACGGCAAGGGCAAGGGCAAGGCGGATGACTAGGGCAGCGTGGGAGCTCTTAGGGTTTTTTTTTATGTTTAAGTGGACTTTGGCCGGCAGTTGACCGGCCATTTATGTTTATCATTTACAATTTTTCTTTAAACGCGGGCAAATATGAGTATTCCTCCTGTTGGGCGCACCAGCCGATCCAAATCAAAAAGCGGATACACACGTCAGCCTGGCCGATTCAAACAGACAAAAAAGGAACAAAACACGCGTCCGTTCGCATCGCCGCGTCGGAGTTATTTTTACTGTAGTCTAAACTCTAAACGAGATGCGTTTTAAAAGTTTGTTCCTGTGACACATTCATCACGGTTGACTGCCTGAGGTCTGCTAGACGTGACGATCTTTTCGAAGACAGAAAAGAAAATGTACCTGCACGTGACGTGAGTAACACATACTACAAAGTAGTTTTGACGAGGTCGTACAGCGGTACAGGCGTGGTTCGCTTCGGGAAATGCTTTTGCTGTTTTCCAGCACCGTCGGTTTGTGTCACTGACAAATGGAACCTCCCTTGATTTTCACTATATCTTGAGAGCACCACTTTTGCAGTGGGGAAGAAAGACGGCTCGTGGTAGCGAAAGTATGCTGCTCCCGAGCTCAAATGAGCCCGGTGAACCGTAAAATCAGAAAAAAATATCCAAAAAACAAACAAATATGAATATTTTTCTGACAAATATTGATAAAAGTTTTAAGTACTTGTAAAAATTCATCGTAAAATCACATTCCTGTAAGGCGTGGCAAAAAAAAGTGCTCCAAACTGCATTTCAAAGTAGCATTTTTAGAGTATCGATTTTTTTGTCACGCCTTCTAAGAATGTGATTCCATGATGAATTTTTGCAAGCACTTGAAACTTTTATCAATGTCTGTCACAAAATAATTTCAGATTTTTTTTATTTCACTGTTCACCTGAACTTATTTGAGCTCGGGCTGAGAAACTCTGCGTCCTCGTGGTACCCGCTAATGACCGTGATTTGTGACTTCTGGGTCCCAACTTCAGCGATTAGCAGTTTGGGTTTAGTTCAAAAATCTCTATGGGTTTAAAATTAGACTTTACTATTCAATTTTATGCACAAATATATTGTGGTACGTGCGAGTGTACTGTTATCATTCGAAATGAAATTGTGTGTGTACTATTTCCTCGTATACACACTGATTTTGCATGGAACAAGCTTGTTGACACCACAAAACTTTCAAAAATTGAGGAATTCATATAGGTTGGGTTTTTTTAGTCCTCGCAGGTCCGGCGCTTGAATGGGTGGTGGCGCTTCTTCTTCGAGTTTGTCTTCCGGACTCCGACCCTCCTCGAGTTTGTCCGTTTGGATGTAGTCGACGTAGCTCTAGCGTAGATTCTTGTTGTCTTCATGGGGCGGTAGGTAATGGTTTCTCGTCATGTGGCGAGTTTTGATGATAGGTGTTTCAGATCTATGCAAGGGTTCAACGCCGACAACTGCGACTCCAGGGCATTGGCCCTTAGGGGCACGTGCAGGAAGACTTCCCGGCTAATATGGACAAGGTCAAGCCAGCTCTGATAGGGAAGCGGTGACAACGGCGCATCGACGACTCGTTCTGGTGGTAGTAGTGGTCGTCTGATGGTCTCTTTTCGGAATCTCGATGTAGTTTTTATTATGTATTTATGTTTGGGATGTTTGTACTTTCGGTGAACTTTAACAATACATCTGATCTTTTTGGCAAAAAAAATTAGAAAAATATATTCCCCAGATACATTAGAAACTAACAAAAATATCGTTGCAAAAAGAAATTAACCAAAATATGGGAAATTTTCCCAAAAAAAGGAGCATTAAATACTTTAACATAAAATATGCAATTTTTAGCGAACTTTACAAAAAATATATATCTCTATCTTTACTACTCCTTTTGATTCATATTCATTGTCGCTTAAATGGTGTATCTAGCACTGAAATGTATCTATATACATTTTCAGCGACAAATCATATGGATAGGAGGGAGTACTTAAAAAAGAAAGTAAGGTTTCATATTTCACTTCTCCACACCACCCCTTCGTTCAACAATCCACCCTTCATCGATTTTTATTATGATTCTCGTCCCCTTCATATGTTATAGCAATATAAATTCACAGCCAGACATATTTGTTAACCAAACAAATAGTAATAAATTCACAACTGAGAAGCAAAAACATATATAATTCAATCTCTTATATTTGGTAACCTAATAAAAATATTAATCATGGGCATATACCTACTTTATCAGTTAAAAATAGCTGGGAAATCTATACTTTATAACCAAAACATAATCTTATTTTGTATATTAGCTTTCCATCAAGATGTTTCCCGTATGATATTCTTATTGTGTTAATTCCCGTGGCAATGCACGGGCACATACCTAGTTTAAAATATATATTTTTTGCAATTTTAGGGATCTTTAAAGGAATAAAATTTAAAGTACAAAAGGTCATTTTTTTACATTTTTCGATAAAGGGTAGATTTTATTAATTCAAAATGAGGCAACAAGCTGATACAAACATCATGAGCACACACTCGACCTCTGCATAACTAAGATGCACACAGCCAACACCAACGCACACACACAAATACACGCCGCCAAATACCAAAGTCATACAAGACCAAAGCTATGCCTAAGCGGTAAAAAAGATGAAAAGGAACCCAAAGCGATCAAAATAATGATCGACAAACTACATCAACGACAATATCCGCACCGACCATCTCTTGACACCACATGGAGAATGAGTTTCTTCAACAGCAAAGCAACGCCTTCATGAAGGGAACGATGCCTGAGTGCCGCCGTCACTGGATCCAACCACTGACGGTTAGATTCTGAGTTTTCACCCTGAAGAACAAGTCTGAGCATATCCGTGCAATGCCTTCAACAAGGTAACGATGCAAAAAAAACACCGTCATTGCCAGGTATAACCAACTCGGCCAAACCTAGGGTTTTCACCTCGGAGCTCGAGACAGGGTACTTGAGAAACACCATCAAATCGAAGTCAACCATGTGTTGTCGCCACCCCATTTCCGCGATCCAAGCGGCTACATTCGTTGGATTAGAAATCCCAATACTGCTACTGCACAACCATATCCTCTGCGTCATTTTTTTACATATAAGACCACATGCAATTTGTTATATTTGGATCTTACAAAGTTTCATTCTTTTAATTAAGAAAACTGCATAACGAAAGGAATATTGTAAGAGGTTTAAAGAACAAGTTCAACTAAGTTTACTAATAATTATCTAGAAATTTTAGCTTTTTTCTCTTGATTCTTAGTATTCAATTTATCTCCAGTTCATTTATCCACGAATATTTCAACAATATTAACTCGTAAATACAAATGTCAGTAAAAAAAATAAACACACCGACATCCATATTTTTCCCAAACCACCATGGTTTTGTGGAAGGTGCAAATTGTTTTGAGAATCGAATGGTCAAGCCCTTTTCTCTCGTTTGGTCAACATGTTTGATCAGAACAATATAAACCTCTGTCTGGTCTAAGCCTGTTTAACGAATGTTTTGGCATTCGACAAGTCAAAAAGTTCATTTACCTTATTTTCCAAACATTGTATTTGTAATATGTAACTATTCTCCCTTCCTTTACTTGCACGGTTCAGCTTTTCGTTTAAAGGCTCGTTGCATATTTTTCAAACATGCAACGCTTGTACTTATAATGTACAAAGTAATTGTTTTGGAGCACTTTCGATGATTTATTTTGGTTCTAAAACTTTTGCCTTGGTCAGATGTATTTCATATATACACTAGTTGCACATTTTCATAATGTGTGACTTATGTTTGTGTTATGTGCAAATATATTTCTGTATAACTAAAACATGTTTTCCATAGTTTTTGTTGCATTTTGTTTCCGCTTTCTTATTCTTGTTACCTGGACATTTGCATTTTTAGATGTGCTATTGATTTTGTGTTGCAAAATATGTTTTTATATTATACTTGTACTCTATTTTATTTTATTTATTTGGTATACTATATTGGCTGCACATTTTCATAATGTGTGACTTATGTTTGTGTTATGTGCAAATATATTTCTGTATAACTAAAACATGTTTTCCATAGTTTTTGTTGCATTTTGTTTCCGCTTTCTTATTCTTGTTACCTGGAAATTTGCATTTTTAGATGTGCTATTGATTTTGTGTTGCAAAATATGTTTTTATATTATACTTGTACTCTATTTTATTTTATTTATTTGGTATACTATATTGGCTGGTTGTATCCAGTCGACTAGTGACTTACCATAAGAGCATAACGAACAAGTCACATAAAAAATTGCCCTAGAACTATTTTTACAGGGCGTCGACATAATTTGGGGGAGGTTCACACGTGAGCTACTTTGGCAAGTCCTGTAAAAATCTGCCCTAAATTTAGTTGTTTTCCTATTTTGCCCTTTGTCTCTCACTCAGGTGGTGGCGCGACAGGCGGTGGCAGGCGGGCATCGGCAGAAGACGACAAATGCCAGTGGTCGGTGGTTGCAGGCGGGCGAGCAGCGGTGGCGGTCGGGCGGGCGGTGACAATGACGGTGGTGGCGCAATGGTGGTTGATGGCGATGGTGGCGACATGGTGGTCATTGGCGGCGGCGCGGTGGACTCCCCCGACGACGAACTAACATGGCGATTATATGGGAAGGGTCATCTTCCCTTATATGGTGGGAGAGTTGGGCTGATTATATGGGGTCCCCTAGTTATCTCGCTTTTATAGGAATTGTTGGAGCGCCTTTTTTTAGTCCAACTCCTCCTAAACCCAAAAATATTTACGGGAAAGGGGAACTGTTCGTAATGCTCTTAAGAGGTCAAGTAGTCCGAGAGATAATAATTACATGTGATGAATAGGGATCCACCATGCCCGACCCCATAGGCCGGGAAAACGGGGCGCCTGCCCTGGGCCGTAGGAAGTAGGCCCCCCACCCACTTAGGAGTATTAGGGCCTTGAGGGGTATTCCTTCCTAGGCCCAACCAAATCAGAGAATTTAAAAAGGGTCAAAGGTCCTAAACAAGTTACTACATTTCATTCAGAAATATCCGTCGTTGAAATGAGTATATCTAGACACGTACGTACATAGATACACTCATTTCAGCAACAGTTAATTCCGGACGAAGGGAGTAGTTTTTTAAAGTTTCTCCCTATGATAGATTTATCCCCGTTGATTACCTGAAGTATGCTGGACGTGTCAATCTTGTCAAAGAAAGAAAGAAATGTACTTGCGTGAGTGGCATATCTATAGAAATACTAAGCTCCCTCGAATTGCAGAGTTGTGGTGCTTCGAGGGTTGTGGGGTCACTTGGACCCCACGCGTAAGTGTGTGTTGTTTAGTTTTAGGGCCATTTGCATTTATATCCCTAACTCATACCACCTACTCAGATTTACCCCTAATTTCGAAGGATGCTTAAATTTGCCCATCACCGTTAGGTGCCATTACAGAAATACCCTTCCATGCCATTTCCATCTGGTCAAAGGGCTTTGACCGTTTTATGGACGTTTGTCGGACAATTTGCCCCAGACTCCATGTGACACTTACATGAGGGACCCACTCTAAAAAAATAAAAGGAAACTATGCCAGCTCAGCTCTCCCGTGGGTCAGTCACTTACATGTGGGACCTACCCATGAAAAAACAAAACTCTCTCTCTCTCACACATCCCACTCTGACTTCCATGTGGACCCCACCAACATAAAAAACAATTAGAAACTCTCTCCATCTCTCATAACCCCCCCCCCCTCTCTCCCTGACATGTGGACCATGGGACCCACTGTCAGGGTCAACACCCCCGATCCACTTGTTCTCGGCCGTTAGCGGTTGTGCTCGTTGGCGGCTCGCCGTAGTGGGGCGGATGACCGCGAGAGGAGGGCAAGCTGTGAGAGGCACGCGAGTTGTGCGAGACGCGCCAAGCTCACTGGAAGTGGTGATACGTCCATTTTGCATCATGTTTTCCTACTGCTATTTATTGTGTTTTGGATTATTATTTCACTTGATGATACAATTCTTACGCTTTTTCTCTCTTATTTTGCAAGTTTCACATGAAGAGGGAGATTGCCGGCAGCTGGAATTCTAGACCGGAAAGTGCTATATTAGAGATACCTATTTTGCACAACTCCAAATGACCTGAAATTTTACAGAAATTTATTTTGGAGTATATAAAAATACTGGCAAAAGAATTGCCACAGGGGGGCCCACCAGACAGCTACAAGCCTGGGAGGCACACCCTACCCCTTAGGGCGCGCCCCCGAGCTTGTGGGGCCCTTGGCAGGCCTTCGAAGCCCATCTCCTGCTATATTATGCCATTTGACCTAGAAAAAAATCAAGAGGAAAGTTTCGGGACGAAGCGCCGTCGTCTCGAGGCGGAACCTGGGCAGGAGCACTTTTTCTCTCCGACGGAGCGATTCCGCCGGGGAAACTTCCCTTCGGGAGGGGGAAATCGAAGTCATCGACATCACCAACGATCCTCTCATCGTGGGAGGACCAATCTTCATCAACATCTTCACCAGCACCATCTCATCTCAAACCCTAGTTCATCTCTTGTATTCAATCTTTGTCTGAAAACCTCAGATTGGTACCTGTGGGTTGCTAGTAGTGTTGATTACATCTTGTAGTTGATGATAGTTGGTTTATTTAGTGGAAGATTATATGTTCAGATCCTTAATGATATTCAATACCCCTATGATCTTGAAGATAAATATGATTTTTGAGTAGTTATTTTTGTTCTTGAGGACATGGGAGAAGTTCGGTTATAAGTAATCATGTGAATTTTGTATTTGTTCGATATTTTGATGATATGTATGTTGTTGCTTCCTTTAGCTATTTTTGAACGAAAGAGGTTTCCCTCCGATTTCATTAATGAAACCATAAAAGGACACGACCAAGGCCCCCCCGTCCATCAATCGGGTTCGAACGACGACAGTACTAAGCTATAAACTACGAGCAACGGGGATACAAAAGACATGCATTACTTACATCAGTTCAGTTATTTTCCCACAAGTTCAAGATTACATAGCATAAACGAAAAGGAGACGGGATCCTTTTGAAGAGATGGAGTCAACCTCCCATCCACCACACCCCAAGCCTCCATCCCTGCGCCGCCATGTAAATCTCACTTGCTACCCGCTCGATTAGTTTTGCTCCCAGCTGCAGTAGTTTTTGCTCCGCCTTTTTCTCTGCAAAACCGACCAGTCAGCAATGTAGTTGCACATGACTCGGATGAATATCATTGGGTCATATATCTTTTTTAGATCTAAAAATAATATCATTTCTGCATTTCCAGAGAGCCCAGAATATAGCAGCACTCCCAACCAAAACTAATTTTTTTCTCAGGTTTTTTAAAGGTTTTCAACCACCCGCCCAAGTAATCATTTGAATTTATTGGGACTGTTCTAAGGTCCAAAGCACATTTGATTAGGCTCCAGACCAATCTAGCCACAGAGCACTCAAAGAAAAGGTGATCAATGTTTTCATCTTGCCCACAATACACACATTCTTTCCCTCCTTTCCATCCTCTTTTGATCAAATTTTCTTTGTTCAATATGCTTTTTCTGGTAAACAACCAAAAGAACATTTTAATATTAGCTGCAATTTTATTTTTCCACAGGAATTTGCGTGGGAATCCCACAATATCATTGATCAGAAAGGAGTAATTATTTAACCAAGAATTTTCTGTTTTTGGTGAGCATCCAGAAGGGTTGATCTTCCCCCCACAGGCATCCTCACCTCCTCACATCTTGCCTGCAAGCTTTTCCATAGTTCTATCATTTCTCCAGTCAATGTTCGTCTAAAACCAAATCCTTGCCACCCTCTATTAATGGCATCTGCCACTGAAATATTATGATCAAAGCTAATGTTATATAGCCTAGGTATATATCTTTTAAAGGTTTAGATCCACCCACCAATCCTCCCAAAATCTAGTCTCATTCCCATCCCCCAGTCTTTTTTTGATATGTTGGAAGTATATTTTTTTAACTTCCATTAAACTGCTCCAAAACTAGGAGTCTCTAGGTCTCCTTTCTATTCCAGACAAACATTTGTTCTGAACATATTTGTTCCTCAAAATATCTACCCAGGTTCCTATTTCAGTTTCCATTTTCCAGAGCCATTTTAGCCAACTTGATTTTTAAAATATCCACCCTCTAGGTCTCCTTTATTCCTGATTTTTAAATTAATGATCCCAAGCCCCCCCCCCTTGTTCTTTTGGTAGGCAACTTGTTTTCCAGTTGACCAAATGATATTTTTTTTCTTATTTTCATCTTCTTGCCATACAAGTCTGGCTCTGAAGAAGTCTGCTTTTTTCCTGACTCCAACAGGCAAAGGATAGAAAGACATCATAAAAATAGGAATGTTGGTAAGACAGGCTTGAACCAGAGTTACTCTCCCAGCCATGTTTAATAGCCTGCCTTGCCAACGTGCACATATTTTTTCAATTTTTTCTGTAACTCCCTTCGAGAATTTGTTTTCCAATCTAACATCAGCCACTGGTAATCCTAGATATTTAATGGGTATTTTTCCCACCTCACATGTAAAGATCTCCTGGTATATATCAGTTTTGTTTATAGCCTCTCCAAACAGGAAGATTTCACTCTTCCTTTAGTGGTGTCATGTGAACGTCGACTACATGACACTTCACCATAATTGGGCCTAAGGGAAGGCATTGTGGAGTAGTAATTAGATGATGGGTTGCTAGAATGACACAAGGTTGAGCCCTTGTGCATGCACTATTTCGTAAGGGGCTGATTTGGATCCATATGTTTCATGCTATGGTTAGATTTATCTTAATTCTTCTTTCGTAGTTGCGGATGCTTGTGCGAGGGGGTAATCATAAGTGGGAGGCCTTTTCAAGTAGGAACAACACCCAAGCACCGGTCCACCCACATATCAAATTATCAAAGTAGCGAACGCGAATCAAAAAAACATGATGAAAGTGACTAGATGAAATTCCCATGTGTCCTCAAGAACGCTTTGCTTGCTATAAGAGAAGTTCCGGCCTATCCTTTGCTATAAAAAGGATTGGGCTACCTTGCTGCACTTTTGTTACTATTGCTACGTGTCACTTGTTACGAATTATCTTGCTATCAAATTATCTATTACCGATAATTTCAATGCTTGCAGAAAATACTTTACTGAAACCTCTGGTCATTTCCTTCTGCTCCTCATTGGGTTCAACACTCTTACTTATCGAAATGACCACGATTGATCCCCTATACTTGTGGGTTATCAAGTGGCAGGGTGTAGATGGGCGCGTTCATGGCCAAGCCAGCCGAGGTTGGTCATGGCGGCCGACTTCGGTCAGGGGGCTCCGGGCACGGAGTCGAACAGGGGGAGATGGGAATAGGGGCGCCAGCTTTTCTCGACAACGGCAAAGAGGTCGGGTAGGTCAAGAATGGCTTAGAGCGACCGAATTTAGGACGGAAGAGCGACGACCATGGCGGAGTTCGACGTCCCGGTCGTCGTCGACGGGTGGCCCTAGGCCCGATTCATTGCAGAGGGCGAAGGAGAGGCGCCCTATAGAGCTCATGGACATGCTTATACGACTCGATTTGGACGCTGGCCGCGGTGGCCAGCAACGACGTCGTCGGCACAAGACCTCAGGCGCTCTCAGACGATAGCTCCGACGATATCCGTGGGTGGCGGCTCCACCCCCTCCACCGGACCACCCCGAGCCTGCCACCGTGGTCCTCACACCCAGGCGCACTGCCCCTCGCCCGCGCCGGCCACCGGTCGAGCCACCGAGCCTCGCCATGACCACGTGTGGACATGCATTGACCCTGACAGTGGGTCCAATGGCCCACACGTTAGGGGGAGAGAGATTATGAGAGAGGGAGAGAGTTTTATTTTATTTTCTCTGGGTAGGTCCCACCTATAAGTGTGCATAGAGGGGCAAAAATGTCCGGCAAATATCAGGAAAACAGTCAAAGCACTTTGACCGGACGGAAAAATGGCACGGTTGGGCATTTCTATAAGGGCACCTAACCACAGAGGGGCAAATTTGAGCATGCTTCACAATTAGGGGCAAATCCGATTAGTGGGTTCGAGTTAGGGGCACAAATGTAAAAGTCCCTTAGTTTTATTTATTTTTTCTTTTTATTTTTAAAATTATTTTCATGTTTTAATTCATGACCACTTATTAAAATTAGTGTACTTTAAAAAACATAAAATTATTTTAAAATTCTTCAAATTCATTAATAGTGATTAAATTTGTAGATATTTTTAAAGTTCGCGGTCATTTAAAGTTCGTGAACATTTTTAAATTTGAAAACCTTTTATTTTGCGAACATTTTTTGAAACCATGAATATATTTAAAATTCATGAATGTTTCTAAAATTCTTAGTTTTTCATAGACATAATATTTTTAAAGTTCATTAAACATCATTTAATTTAATAACATTCTCAAATAAAAAAGATAGATGATTTTTTCTGAGCTAGCAATGGGGTGAGCAAAAAAATTAAACGGGCGAGAGGAACAGGGAGCCAAGCTGAGGGAGAAATAGCTTCGTGTGCTGACCCATGTGAGCGCCACAGTAGTAATTCCATGGGTTTAGCATGAAATAAGAACTCCTAAGAGGCTCTAACAATCACCACCGCTTACACCAAGGCCAAAATATGCAGAGAATTCACAACCACGCATCAAATAACTCCCCTCTTCTGTTGAAAAAAAAAACCCCAACAACAACCCAACACGATATACGAACAAAAAAACACCACCAATAAAAAATTAAAACACAAAGCCAACCCAGATAAAATCAAAACAAAACTACTAATCACAATAATCTATAGATTAAAAAGTTAATTTCACGAGTGAAAAACGGCATGGCGAAACGCGCATTAGCCTCTAGTAGAGATTAAGGTAGAGGGCAAGTAATCAACGATTACTCTCTCAGGGGCTCTCACAAGGATCACTTTTATGGTTTGGGAATGCGTCAAGTAGTGCGTCCAGCAACTACCACATGCCGTGTGCTGAGTGCTCTCTCCGGATTGTTATTTTCCGCACGTGTTTTTGGGTTTTAGATGTCTTTTGCCTTTTTGCTTTTTGCTTGGTTCAGGAGAAAATTATTGAATATTTTCGAAGCGCATTTGTGCTTCTTGAAAAAAAATTGTGCTTTCACGAGAAGCACAAATTTGCTACCACTAGAAGCAAAGCCTATACGTCCATGAGAAGCACAAATTTATTTTCGTGTGAAGTGATTTTACTTGAAAAGGTAAAACCACACCATGTGCTTCAAAACAAAGTAAAAAACCGCAAACATGCTTTTGGGCTCCGATTTTTTTCTTCCTTTTTTGGCATTCGGTTTTGTTTTTGTTTCTTATTGGTTTCGGTATTCGTTTTTGGCTGTTTTCTTTTTCTGAAAAAATGGTTGTCAAAACATACTAACATGGAATCTAGTTTCGAAGATTTCGACACGAGAGGTCCAGCGGTGAAAGTGGATCGGTATTTAGACGTCCGGTACAAGAGATAAAACGAAAAACAAATCTTCATGAAAAGAAAAACTCCCAGTTTGCGACGAGTGGCGCACATGCACACTTGTCAATACCTAAGAAGGCGAGATGACTTTTGCAAGAAGTAACCTTAACTAGTGATTTCGAGTAAATTAGTTTTGACGGGCTCGTTTTGGACCATGCAGGCCGGCCTGTGGCCCCTAAGTCGGTTTGTGCTTTGGGCCATCATACCGGCCTACGGGCCCATTGCAGATGAGGACCCAAGAAATATATGAAACGGTGTGTATTTCTCAAGCATAAATAAGGCCCTGTTTGGTTCATAAGTCTTAGGACTTTTTTTAGTCCCAACTTATAAGTCCTAAGTCCCTAAAAAGTCCCTACCTGTTTGGTTCCTGCGACTTAACATGGACTAAAAGACCATATTACAACTATGAGTCCCTATAAGACTCTTTTTGAAAGTCTTATTTCATAAGTCCCAAATGCCCACTTTAAGTCCCTATAAGCCCCTCATGTTTGGTTTAGATGGGACTTAAAGGGATTTTTTTAAGTCCCCACACCAATAAGTCCCTGTAACCAAACACCCTCTAAATTATGAAACGGTGCGCTATCTGTATCTAGCTCGTCAGAGTTTGAAGCAAACGCCGGACCATGCACTCGCCGCTAATCGTGTACGTATGCAGCTAGCCATCCATCTGAATCGCGTCACACGCAGCTCCATCGACCAGATCACATGACCAAGTGGATGGATGGATGGAGCATCTGCAAAGACGAGAGGACACACCGTTCATCGGACGGCCGACGGCGCTCGGAGGCGTCACGTCCACGCCCTCCACGCATCACCGGCGGTCGGATGCGCCGTCCGGGCCCGCCCGCCGAAGAAACGCACGCATGGAACACGTGCTTTTGATGCCGCTCCGCCGCGCATGCAAAAGTCAGAGCCAGCGTAGCACTCCTGGTGTGTGCTGTACTGGCGTACGTATTATACTTGCTTTAAATAAATGAACGAATAATACGGTGGCTGGCGTGTGCTGTACTGTGCTGGTGTTAAATGATCGGAGTGAATGTATATACGTTACTGCTATTTTTCCGGAATACATACGTACGCTCCTACCGCTGCGGTCACATGCAAGTCAACACTGACGGACGTTACTACTGGTAAAGCATGTCCGTTACTTCCCCGTTCAGTGGACACCCAACGACTGATGCAGGGTCAGCTGTTTCGGACGGTCTAGCCGCTAGGCGCTAGCGTACACACACCACCTCGGCTCGTAAATACACAGTGCATCACCTTCTAACATTAATGCCGTCAGACTTATCTAGATTTTATTTTGCAAAAGAAGATTTATCTAGATTTTCTTTATTAGCGTGGGATATCATAAGTTTCCACGAACGTGCCCGTGGTCCCCAGACGACAAGTGTGTGATCAGAAGCCTTTCCTTTAGCTGTTTATACAGGAACGAATCAATCAAGTTTCTGACAAGAGGGCCGTTCAAGCAGATTAGAAGTAGATGTTGTTGAGAAAAGGTCAAAGTGCCACTATGGAGGTCGGAACAAGCGTCTACCTACCAAGTGAATTGTGATTGAAATGACGATGGCAACAGGTTGAGCTCTATCCACTGAAATTGAATCCATCGATGCGGTAAAGGACAGAGCAGAAACAAATCCTCCATTTCCCTGCCTTGCGACCGAACAAAGAAGAAATGCTAGAGTGAGGAGACCTGTTGGTTGACCAACTGAAGGAAACGACGCCTCTCCTGCTTTGCTTACTTTTGGCCAGCATTCGTCTTCGGCTTACAGTAGCGTTTGCAGCTCTATTGGAAATCGAATTTCTATGTCCGTCCATAAAAAGCATCAACTTCTAGTGCCGCCATCCACCACAAGAGTAGGTAACCTGCTCGCTCTTTTCTCTATTGGGGGATCTAGGTATATCTTCCAACTCTCCTTCCTGCACACTGGCATACAAAGCAGCCTCATAAACTGCATTTTGTAACTGAACCTCCACAGTTTTCAAACCTAAGGGTGGATCAAAAGGCACCGGTATTCTCTAATCTAACTTGAATTCAGATCAATAATCAAGGGGCACAAGAAGAAGGCAAGAGCGCGGTTCCGGCTAAAACCAACTCTGCGAGGAAAGCAGAACTCAGCGGTGACTGATCCGCTCGAACCACACTAATTACTTAGGCTCACTTACGAGAGCTCCCCTGACTCTGATCTCTGATCTAGTAGATGCGAGAAATCAATCCAACTCCATCTGATCTTATGATCTTTGCAGAGGACAAAGGTACTAGGGATATTTCCTCCATTTATATTCGTAAGAAAGAACTCCCACTATTCGTTTGTATCAGCCGGGTCTTGGTGAATCAAAAAAAGGCGTAGATAATGCGCATTGCTTTTGAGTTCGATTTGAACTAACTAGTTTCCACGGTTCTCCAGGAACCTACCGTTTGTTTGGAGTATAGCCAAGTGGTAAGGCATCGGTTTTTGGTATCGGCATGCAAAGGTTCGAATCCTTTTACTCCAGATTATGAAGACCCGATCGGATTTGTCAAGAACGAGCTAACAACTACAGGGGAAGCGGCTCAGTATCAACATACCACCTGCCCGTCTTATCAATGACAATCATCCGTTTGGATGAGGCCATTCTAAGGGTTGTTTAGGATTGGTATCTGCTCTCTTCCCACGGAGTTCTTGTCCCCATGACCAGTATCAGCAGAGGCAAGACCTGTAAGCATCAAGCCAGCCAAGAAGTAGAAGTTGGTAAAGATGGCACAAACAAAAGAAGAAAGGAACTTGGTTGGTGATCTTACATACGGGAGGCCTTCTATAGAGTGAGGCAAATAGCGATTTTGCTATAGATACTGGGATCAGAAAATGGTAGTGGATGTGGACGCCGAACAGGTGGCACGAAATGCTCGTTCAACGGACGGAGTCATACCACCGCCTCCTCCTGCAAACGAGCAAGTTCTAAGCTTTATCGATCTTCTCCGGCTCACGAAACTCTGGTCTAATGCCCGCCTTTAGAAAGGACCTGTTTCTTCCTATTATTCATATCCGCTAGGGGTACGAAGGAGAAGGAGACCGGATGCGTTAAGCTAGTTGGTAAGAGTTCTTGTCATTATTGATAGTGGCCCTAGAGAAAGAGCTTACGCTGATTGTTCTAACTTCATTCATATTTGATTCCGCAACTGAGACCTTTTCCACATCTGTGCCAGGAGGGCAAGCGGTCAAAGCAGAAAGGGTTCTCGCTTCTCCGTCTGGAAGGACACCAAATGGACCAAATCCTATCGATCTTTCCTTACGACTCGACTTCAAAAAAAAGGCCGCAGAGGGCTAAAGGCAGTATCTTTAGTCTACCCAACTCCCTTGCTGCCTATTTCCTTTTATACGGTCATTCCGTGGGGCCACAAGCACCATCAATTGCATTATCCCCGGTACCACACATCACTCCAATCAGAATAAGCGGGAATGCTGGTTGGAAAGACAGAGAAATAGAATAATGAGAATCATATGGTCTGCTTGGGAAGATAAGCGAAGAAAGCTCTAAGGTTTCCCTTCCTGCATTCAGAGCTTATCAATTCGTCCCACGCTATATAGTGAAGCAAAGCTATCTATAAATCGAGCATATCTTTTATCCGGAAGGTAGTGGGCTTTCACCCGTACTCGCCCTTCCACTTCACACTTACTAAATTAGGCTGAGTGTATGCGCACATGAAAACAAACAGAAAACGAGTGAGCACTTTCTTTCTATAGACAACGGTCAAGTCTGCGATCCAAACAGTGATGAAAAGAATTCTCAAATCATTCGCGGATGGACGTGAAAGAAGGAAGAACCAAATGGCACTGCTTCCTCAAAGCGAGCTTCGGGTACCCGATCAAGGGACTAATGAAACACCAGTACATGTCATACAGAAGCTCCACTCGTCCCTCCGCCAGCCCAACCTAAGTTTCTATCGGACTGAGCTATTCTTCAATCCAGTGCCCTAATCCTTTCGAACTTGGGTCCAGAAAATAGTGCTATTGTACAACCTGGGGAAGTCAAAGCACATTCTAAGTGGGCCGCATGGGTCGGCCCTTTCACCTCATTCTTTTCCGTTTCCACGCTCTGAAACCGGGTTCTTTCACTTCAATCTCTCTCATAATCAAGCTGAGATATGATGCTGTTTCATCCTAGAATTATGAGAAATCCCTTGTTGGCTGGGACGGACCCTTAGTATAAGATAATTCAACACAACAGGTTGTGTCAGTTTCTCAAAAGACATGGGCTCGCCTTTCAGGGTGACTAGCTGCATTCATTGGTTTGCTTTCTTCCACCAACTTCACAACCATCCTTCGTTGATGACAGGCAAGCTCAACCACAGTTTCCGTAGTTTGGTTCAATTCATTCGGCATTTCCATTTCCAATTGGTAAGTTCTATTTTCTCCGACCCAAGGAAGAAGATCACAAGCGGGAGTCCCCTCTAGGAAGAGATGCTTTCCAAAGGCCGTACGCTACTGTTGAATGGCCAAATAGGGATTGAAACAGAGTAAATCTGTCACTGCAAGTGTGGCACTTCTGCAAATAGGCACACACACAAAAGAAAACCACAAACAAAAAACAATCCTCCTCCAGCCGATTCGTTGGCCGTCCGTCGTCTCACAAAGAACTTGAGGAGCAAGCCTTTCGTCCCCCAGTTTCTCTTGCCTGCTTCCCTCGGTCCATGCCGCACTAGCAGCCGCGCTTCCTGTGCTACCCCACACGCGCGCGCGCCTATATAGCGCCACCTTTTCTTCCCAGCCTCACACCGCCAGCGACCACACACCAGTCGACTACGTGCTGGAATTAGAAAGAAAAACCAGCCAGCCGGCCGCGATTCTGTCGTCTGGAAACGCATTGATTCGGCGATGACCAAGCACCACCAGCACCTGGGTTTAAGCTTCCGCCATGGCGCCGAGGAGGAGCGGTGGGTCGACGACTCCTCCGTCGACCACCGCGGCCGCCCGCCCCTCCGCGCCGCCACCGGCTCCTGGAAGGCCGCCATGTTCATCATCCGTAAGCTCCCTGCCCAGATCTCTCCGCCTCTCTTCGTTTTCTTGGTGGGTTGATGTCGATCGTCGTGTAAACGTTCTCCTTGGTGGGGTTGATTGATGCAGTGATCGAGTTCAGCGAGCGGCTGAGCTACTTCGGCATCGCCACCAGCCTCATGATCTACCTCACCAAGGTGCTGCACCAGGACATGAAGGTCGCCGCCGAGAACTCCAACTACTGGATGAGCGTGACCACGCTCATGCCGCTCCTCGGGGGGTTCCTCGCCGACGCATACCTCGGCCGCTTCCGCACCGTGCTCTTCTCCACCGTCGTCTACCTCCTCGGCCTCGTCGTGCTGGCCGTGGCGCAGCTGACGCCGGGCCTCAGGCCGGGCGGCGGCTCGGTGCCGCGGATCCACGAGACGCTCTTCTTCGTCGGGATCTACCTCGTGTCCGTCGGCACCGGCGGCCACAAGCCGGCGCTCGAGAGCTTCGGCGGTGACCAGTTCGACGACGGGCACGCCGGGGAGCGGCTGCAGAAGATGTCTTATTTTAACTGGTGGAACTGTGCGCTCTGCTCCGGGGTCCTGCTCGGGGTCACCGTCGTCGTGTACGTCCAGGAGCGGGTCGGATGGGGCGCCGCCACGGTGCTGCTCGCTGCAGTCATGGGGTGCTCCCTCGTGGTGTACCTCGCGGGGTGGCGGACCTACCGGTACAGGGTGCCGCAGGGCAGCCCCCTCACGCCGCTGCTGCGGGTCGTCGTGGCCGCCGTCAGGAAGCGGCGCCTTCGGCTGCCAGCCGACGTTGGCGACCTACACGAGGAGGACGGCGGCAAGAAGAGGCTGCTCTGCCACACCGAGCAGCTCCGATGTCTCGACAAGGCGGCAATCGTGGAGCATGATGGCGAAGGGCGGCGCGGGGCGTGGCGGCTGGCCACGTTGACGCAGGTGGAGGAGACGAAGCTGGTGGTGTCGATGGTGCCCATCTGGGTGGCCACGCTCCCGTTCGGCATCACGACGGCGCAGGTGTCCACCTTCTTCGTCAAGCAGGGCAGCGTGATGGACCGCCGCATGGGCCCCCACTTCGTGCTCCCACCGGCGTCCATCTTCGCGCTGGCCGCCGTCGCCATGATCGCCACCGTGGCGCTCTACGACAAGGTGCTCGAGCCGTGCCTGCGCCGCGTGACTGGGACGGAGCGGGGGCTCAGCGTCCTTCGGCGCATCGGCGTGGGCATGGCGCTCGCCGTGGTGGCGATAGCCGTGGCCGCGGTCGTCGAGCGTCGCCGCCTGCACTCCACCGCCACCATGTCCGTGTTCTGGTTGGTGCCGCAGTTCGCGCTGATGGGCGTGGCCGACGGGTTCGCGCTGGTGGGCCTGCAGGAGTACTTCTACGACCAGGTGCCGGACTCCATGCGCAGCCTGGGCATCGGGCTGTACCTGAGCGTGATCGGCGCCGGGAGCTTCCTGAGCGGCCTGGTGATCGCGGCGGCGGACCACGTGAGCTCGCACGGCGGGCGGCGGGCCGGGTGGTTCGGCAAGGACCTGAGCCGGAGCAGGCTGGACCTCTTCTACTGGCTGCTCGCCGCCATCTCCGCCGTCAACCTGGGCTTCTACGTGCTCGTCGCCGCCCGCTACTCGTACAAGCAGACCGTCAAGGCCAAGAGGGTGAGCGCCAGCGACGTCGAGTGCGCCACCGCCGTCGCCGCATAACCAAGTAGTAGTACTAGGCAAGGAAGAATGATCGATGCCAATGGCCTTGCATCATCGTTCGTTGGCTTAAATCTAGTACTAGCATTAAGGGATTATTAGGATTTGTGTTCTGCTTTGTGATCGATCGTTGTGTTGCGTATTCATTCAAGTCGATGTCTGGTCTGGTGTAGCATGTTGTGGACTCTTGCAACAATGCAGGGGCTTCTATTGTAGTCAGTGTTGATCATCATCTCATGCTTTAAACGTGAGCACAAGAGCATAAACCCCTGTGAATGTGGATGGAGCCATACTACATGATTCCACCACTCCGCTAGTTTTTTTTTTTTTTAGGGAAAACAAAGTTTTGGTAGTTCTCTATTCATAAGTCACCCCGAGCCCGCGAGCGGCAAGCTCTCGAGCAAAATGCCCGCAGCGGAGCCAGTTGGGCCGGCCCACTAATTGCTTCGTTCGCTGCTGTTTCTTTCCTTCAGTTTTTTCTTCTTCTTCCACGTTTTGGTTTTTCTCCTGTTTTTTTTCTTTCGGTTTTGTTCTGGTTTTTCATTTTTCTGTTTTGGTTCCTTTTTGGGTTTTGTTCCGGTTTTATTTTTCTCCTGTTCCTTATTGGTTATTTTTCTGTGTATTATACAAAATGTTCATCATATATTACGAAAATGTTCACCATGTATTATGCAAGAGTTGATCGCGTATTTCAAAAATGTTCATCAGGTAATACAAAAATGTTCAATCTGTACTTAAAAATTATTCACCATATATTATGAAAAAGTTCACCATGTATTACAGAAATTTTTACCGTATATTACCACAAATTTCTTTGTGTATTTAAAATATGTTCAAAGTATAGTACAAAATGTTCACTATATTAAAACATTATTCACCGTATTATAAAAAATATCCACTGTATTCAAAAAGTTCAACGATTACAAAAATTGTTCCGTGTATACTTCGAAAAAGTTCACCATATATTACAAATGTTTATATATATATATATATATATATATATATATATATATATATATATATATATATATAAAGGTGCAAAATGAGGAAAAAGAAAATTTGAAAGAAAGTAATGAAAAAACAGAAAATGGTTCGCTACAACTAAATGACTGCTACAGTATTTTACCACTACAGTTCCTCTTAATGGGCCGGCCCATTTGCGACCGCCTTGTGCGTCTGCGCGTCAGTTTGACGCGTGTGGGCGTTGAAAAAGGAGCCTCAACAAGAAGTCGGACAGCTTCAAACAAAATTAAGATGAACCCGAGGCCAATCACTTGTAAAACTCTAGGACATATGTCTAAAAAAACTCAAGGACATCCGGGACATGAACATACTACTTTGAACTCTACGAATATATACAACTTTGCTTGCAAAGATCATGGTTGTCGATGATCGTGGCAATGGCAAAGGCGAGCTGAATATTCCAGTGTATCTCAATTTTTAGTTGAACTGAAATGGCGCTTGCCTCCTTCTCTTTCTTCTCACCGGCGGAAGAGCTAGCCTTCCTCTTGTTCCGCTCCTTGATGGTGGTCTTTGGGTTGCTCCTGCTCTGACCCTGGTCGCGGGTTCTATTACCTCATGACATTGCACGTTTCGATGGGTAGGAGATGAAGGAAGAAGGATGCATTGCTTTTTAATTTCCATTCAAGAGTTTCTATATGTTTCCACACCCTTTCCTTGATACCTCGAAACATGAGAACAAATTACTTCTCTTAGGAACACATACAAGAAAAAGGATTAGGGTAGCACTCCCATTAACTACTTCATTTTCATTTATGAATTTCATAGTAATAGAAATTCATGTCCTACCGAGACACAATTTAGAACTTGTTATCCTCTTGCCTAATAGGCAAAGGTCGACGTTTGTAGAAATACCGATTTATTCGGATCGGTATGAGGACCAACTCCATTGCATTGCCAGAATCCATGTTCCATATTTGATGCAGGTTGACCTCCGTGCTTCTTTCATGGTACAATCCACTTCCTGCTCAGCCCCCTTTCTCCTCGGTTCATAGAGAAAAAAATGTAGGACTCGTGCCGACAGTTCATCACAGAAGAAAGAACTCAAAGAGCTGGAATCGGTAACTAATAGTACTACTAACTAATAATAATATCTAGAAATAGAAACAGACTAATATATAGATAGTCGAAATTTAAAAGAACTGTCTTTTCTGTGTATTTTCCCTATTCTATTGCTATCGCGAGTCTTATGCAATCGATCGGATCATACAGATATCCCTTCAACACAACATAGGTCATCAAAAAGATCCCGAGCAACTCACCAAATCACAAAAGCCAGTTAGAAAATGAATTCATATTTGAAGAGTGCTTAACGAGATGGATAAGCTCACATTAACACGTCAATTTTGGATTCAATTTCGGATTTTTCTTAGAAAGTTTCGAGAAGAAGTTGGAATGGAATAATATAGTTTCATATAGAGAAAAAGCTCTCTATTGATGCAAACGTTGTACCTAGAGGATAGGGATAAAGGAAGAGGGAAAAATCAAAATGAAATAAATAAAGAATAAAGCCAAAAAATAAGTCGAAGATAGAAGAGTCGGATTCCAAATGAAGAAATGGAAACTCGAAAAAGATCCTTCTAATTCTCAAAAAAGATCTTAGTAAACCAATAAATCAGATCAATCTATAGTATAGCAATAAATTCATGATCCATTCTTATGGTAAAATCCTAATACCGGCCAGACATCTTCAGTAACCAAATAAATAGCAATAATTCACGCTATGTAAACAGATAAATAGCAATTAGTCTCTATTTTGTCAAGCAATAAAAAACGTGTGCGCCCCACTCCACGCGACAACGCACCAGCACATACCTTTTTTCTAGACAACACGGGCACATAATAAAGAAAGAAAAATGAGATAGAAAGCTCTTTTCCAGATAGGCGATTTGAAGGCCCCGGGACCGGACGGGCTCCATGCGATTTTCTTTAAACGGTTCTAGCATATTGTAGGTGACGAACTTACAGAGGAAGTGCTTGATGCAATCAACAATAAGAAGATCGAGATGGGTGGAATTCCACAAATGTGGTGCTAATCCCAAAAGTGGACAGCCCGGAGGTAATAACCCAGTTCAGACCCATCAGTTTATGCAACATGGTTTACAAAATAATTTTGAAGGTGCTAGCCAATAGACTGAAGAGAATCCTGCCTGAGGTAATTCCCCCACCCAGAGTGCTTTTGTACTAGGCAGGTTTATCACTGATAATGTGCTAGTAACATACGAATGTTTCCATTCGATAAAAAAGAAAACCCATGGCTCTAATGGAATCTGTGCAGTTAAGTTGGATATGCCAAAATCTTATGACAGGGTAGAATGGGGTTTTCTGCAACAGATGATGATTAGGTTGGGATTCCATACCCAATGGATAGAGCTTGTCATGGAGTGTGTTTTCTCGGTAAGCTATAGAATCAAATTCAATGACACACTAAAACGGAATTCATACCAACCAGGGGCTTGAGACAAGGGGACCCTCTGTCCCCTTATCTGTTCTTGATTTGTTCTGAGGGGATGTCGAGCATGCTATCTTTTGAGGAGGAAACGGGAGGTATTGAAGGTAAAAGGTATGCAGAGATGCCCTTTCTATCTCTCATCTCTTATTTGCAGATGATTCCTTGGTTCTGATGAAAGCCTCTAACCATAATGCAAACACTCTTAAGAGGGTTCTTGACATGTATTGTGCTAGCTCAGGAGAGCGGGTGAGTACTCCAAAGTCGAGTATCTTTTTCATCCCAAATACGAGAATTAATGACACAGAAATTGTCTGTGGAATTCTGGATATATTAACTGAAGCCCTGTCAAAAAAATACCTCGGCCTACCAACTATGGTTGGTGTTGATCGTAGTGATTGTTTTCAGCACTTAGTGGACAGGGTATGCCAGAGGCTCAAGGGATGGAAAGAAAAAATCCTCTCAATACAAGGTAAAGAAATTCTTCTGAAATCAGTAGCACATGCGATTCCATCATATGTTATGTCTGTGTTCAAGTTACCTAAAGGGATATGTAAATTGATCACCGATGAAATTTCCGGGTTTTGGTGGGGTGATGGAGAGGATAAGAAAAACATGCATTGGTTCGCCTGGTGGAAAATGTGTGTACCAAAGAAAAAAGGTGGCATGGGGTTTAGAGACCTTCATAGCTTTAATCTTGCTATGTTAGCAAAGCAGTGTTGGCGACTACTCCAAAATCTCGATTCTTTGTGTGCACGAGTTTTGAGGGCAAAATATTATCCCAATGGAGATATTCTGAAATCTGGCCCCAAGAAAAGTTCTTCGTTCACTTGGTAGAGTATTGTAGCTGGTATTCAAACTTTCATAAGGTGATGCATATGGCATGTGGGTTCTGGTTCACACATTAACATTTGGGATGACACATGGATATCCACTAGTACGAACAGGAAGCGTATTACCTCTAGGGGGTATTATGCTAACTAAAATGGTAGAGATAATTGACCCCCACACGAGACAATGGGATGAGGCACTTATTTGTAGCGTCTTTTCTTCAGTCGATGTGCATAGAATTCTACAATTTCCTCTTCATGTGGAGGTCGTTGAAGATTTTGTAGCTTGGCAACATACAAGGATTGGTACCTTTTCCGTGCGTTCAGCATACCATGTTGAATTTGAGCATCAGTTCGGACAACACTTGAATCGGACTAGCCCAAGTAGTGACTCATTAAATGGAGCTTGGAAAGATCTTTGGAAACTGTGACTACCAGGGAAGATCAAACACTTTGGCTGGAAAGTGTTGAGGGGGTTCTTCCATGCTATGGTGTCCTTGCTAATAGAGATATTCCTCTGATCCTTCAATGTCCGATATGTTCCATCGGATTAGAAGATGTACAACATTGCTTGTTCACCTGTACCGGGGCGCAGACAATTTGGACGGAGCTAGGGCTATCACAGGAGATTGAACGGGTGGTTTGCCAAGACCGATCGGGCTCTATTAACCTTGACAGCCTGATCCAGATGCAGTCGTCGGTACATAACATTCCTACAGCTGAGCTCGCCCTTGTAGCAATGTGGTTTATTTGCTGGCAAAGGAGAATACATACAAAAGGTGAGATAGTTCAGATGCCTCAACAATTAGCTATGACGATCTGGGTTTTAGCAACAAATTTTTTACGAGCAAACACTCCAAATCAGCCTACTGGCAAGCGGTACCATGTATGGAAGAAGCCTGCAGTGGGAGCTGTTAAAATAAATGTTGATGCTTCTTTTCATGCGGATAGGTTCACGGGATCTTGTGGTGTCATTGCCCGCGACACCACGGTAAGTTCCTAGGTGCAGCGACTCATCTATTACCGCATGTGGCGAGTGTAGAAGTGACAGAACTCATCGCTATTCGATGTGGGTTAAATCTTGGAGCAAATTTGGGGTGCACGAATTTGGCAGTCAAGTCTGACTGTCTCAGTGCACTTGAGGCCATCTCTGATCCAAACACCTGGTTCATTTCAAGTTGAAGAACCTCAGGCTTAGTGTTGACAAGGATGGGATCGGGGGTGAAGACTGTTGGGGACGTAGTAATTTCAAAAAAAATCCTACGCACACACAGGATCATGGTGATGCATAGCAACGAGAAGGGAGAGTGTTGTCTACGTACCCTTGTAGACCGAAAGCGGAAGCGTTATATCAACGCGGTTGATGTAGTCGTACGTCTTCACGATCCGACCGATCCAAGTACCGAAAGCACGGCACCTCCGAGTTCTGCACACGTTCGGCTCGGTGACGTCCTCGCCTTCTCGATCCAGCAAGAGGGGCGAAGTAGTAGATGAGTTCCGGCAGCACGACGGTGTTGGTGAAGAACAATCTCCACAGGGCTTCGCCTAAGCACTACGAAAACTATGACGGAGGATAAACTAGAGGGGACGGGGTTGCCGGCACACGGCTTGGTGTTTCTTGATGTGTCTTGGGTGCTAGCCCTACCCCTCTATTTATATGTTGAGCCATGGGGTCGAAACTTGGAGTAAAAGCCTCTTCAAAGTCAGTTTTGCCCGAAAGGCAAGAGTCCTTCTCGGACTCCAGGGCTAGACGCCAGGGTTCCCGGCGTCTACCCTCTAGACGCCAGGGTTCCTGGCGTCTAGCCTCTGGTCTCCGCAAAACTTCCTTTTGCACTTTCCAAAAGCCTCATGGGCTTTCCCCTTTGGCCCAAATAAAGTGTTCTCGTACCCAAACATTTCGGGAAACATCCGGAACCCCTTCCGATGAATTCCGGAACCCTTCCGGAGACCAAACACTATTATCCCATATATCAATCTTTATCTCCGGACCATTCCGGAGTTCCTCGTCATGTCCGTGATCTTATCCGGAACTCCAAACAACATTCGGTTACCAACATACATAACTCATAAATACTGTATCGTCAATGAACGTTAAGCGTGCGGACCCTACGGGTTCGAGAACTATGTAGACATGACCGAGACACCTCTCTGGTCAATAACCAATAGCGGAACCTGGATGCCCATATTGGCTCCTACATATTCTACGAAGATCTTTATCAGTCAGACCGCATAACAACATACGTTGTTCCCTTTGTCATCGGTATGTTACTTGCCCGAGATTCGACCATCGGTATCTCAATACCTAGTCAATCTCGTTACCGGCAAGTCTCTTTACTCGTTCCGTAATACATCATCCCGCAACTAACTCATTAGTTGCAATGCTTGCAAGGCTTATAGTGATGTGCATTACCGAGTGGGCCCAGAGATACCTCTCCGACAATCGGAGTGACAAATCCTAATCTCGAAATATGCCAACCCAACAAGTACCTTTGGAGACACCTTTAGAGCACCTTTATAATCACCCAGTTACGTTGTGACGTTTGGTAGCACACAAAGTGTTCCTCTGGTAAACGGGAGTTGCATAATCTCATAGTCATAGGAACATGTATAAGTCATGAAGAAAGCAATAGCAACATACTAAACGATCGAGTGCTAAGCTAACGGAATGGGTCAAGTCAATCACATCATTCTCCTAATGATGTGATCCCGTTAATCAAATGACAACTCATGTCTATGGTTAGGAAACATAACCATCTTTGATCAACGAGCTAGTCAAGTAGAGGCATACTAGTGACATTCTGTTTGTCTATGTATTCACACAAGTATTATGTTTCCGGTTAATACAACTCTAGCATGAATAATAAAAATTTATCATGAAATAAGGAAATAAATAATAACTTTATTATTGCCTCTAGGGCATATTTCGTTCAGTCTCCCACTTGCACTAGAGTCAATAATCTAGTTCACATCGCCATGTGATTTAACACCAATAGTTCACATCACCATGTTATTAACACCCATAGTTCACATCGTCATGTGACCAACACCCAAAGGGTTTACTAGAGTCAATAATGTAGTTCACATCGCTATGTGATTAACACCCAAAGAGTACTAAGGTGTGATCATGTTTTGCTTGTGAGACAAGTTTAGTCAATGGGTCTGCCACATCAGATCCGTATGTATTTTGCAAATTTCTATGTCAACAATGCTCTGCATGGAGCTACTCTAGCTAATTGTTCCCTCTTTCAATATGTATCCAGATTGAGACTTAGAGTCATCTGGATCAGTGTCAAAACTTGCATCAACGTAACCCTTTACGATGAACCTTTTTGTCACCTCCATAATCGAGAAACATATCCTTATTCCACTAAGGATAATTTTGACCGATGTCCAGTGATCTACTCCTAGATCACTATTGTACTCCCGTGCCAAAATCAGTGTAGGGTATACAATAGATCTGGTACACAACATGGCATACTTTATAGAACCTATGGCTGAGGCATAGGGAATGACTTTCATTCTCTTTCTATCTTCTGCCATGGTCGGGCTTTGAGTCTTACTCAATTTCACACCTTGTAACACATGCAAGAACTCTTTCTTTGGCTGTTCCATTTTGAACTACTTCAAAATCTTGTCAAGGTATGTACTCATTGAAAAAACTTATCAAGCGTCTTGATCTATCTCTATAGATCTTGATGCTCAATATGTAAGCAGCTTCACCGAGGTCTTTCTTTGAAAAACTCCTTTCAAACACTCCTTTATGCTTTGCGGAATAATTCTACATTATTTCAGATCAACAATATGTCATTCACATATACTTATCAGAAATGTTGTAGTGCTCCCACTCACTTTCTTGTAAATACAAGCTTCACCGCAAGTCTGTATAAAACTATATGCTTTGATCAACTTATCAAAGCGTATATTCCAACTCCGAGATGCTTGCACCAGTCCATAGATGGATCGCTGAAGCTTGTATATTTTGTTAGCACCTTTAGGATTGACAAAACCTTCTGGTTGCATCATATACAACTCTTCTTTAATAAATCCATTAAGGAATGCAGTTTTGTTTATCCATTTGCCAGATTTCATAAAATGCGGCAATTGCTAACATGATTCGGACAGACTTAAGCATAGATACGAGTGAGAAACTCTCATCGTAGTCGACACCTTGAACTTGTCGAAAACCTTTTGCGACAATTCTAGCTTTGTAGATAGTAACTCTACTATCAGCGTCCGTCTTCCTCTTGAAGATCCATTTATTTTCTATGGCTTGCCGATCATCGGGCAAGTCAACCAAAGTCCACACTTTGTTCTCATACATGGATCCCATCTCAGATTTCATGGCCTCAAGCCATTTCGCAGAATCTGGGCTCATCATCGCTTCCTCATAGTTCGTAGGTTCGTCATGGTCAAGTAACATGACCTCCAGAACAGGATTACCGTACCACTCTGGTGCGGATCTCACTCTGGTTGACCTACGAGGTTCGGTAGTAACTTGATCCGAAGTTACACGATCATCATCATTAGCTTCCTCACTAATTGGTGTAGGAGTCACAGGAACAAATTTCTGTGATGAACTACTTTCCAATAAGGGAGCAGGTACAGTTACCTCATCAAGTTCTACTTTCCTCCCACTCACTTCTTTCGCGAGAAACTCCTTCTCTAGAAAGGATCCATTATAAGCAACGAATATCTTGCCTTTGGATCTGTGATAGAAGGTGTACCCAACTGTCTCCTTTGGTTATCCTATGAAGACACATTTCTCCGATTTGGGTTTGAGCTTATCAGGATGAAACTTTTTCACATAAGCATCGCAACCCCAAATTTTAAGAAATGAAAACTTTTGGTTTCTTGCCAAACCAAAGTTCATAAGGTGTCGTCTCAACGGATTTAGATGGTGCCCTATTTAACGTGAATGCAGCTGTCTCTAATGCATAATCCCAAAATGATAGTGGTAAATCGGTAAGAGATATCATAGATTGCACCATATCGAATAAAGTACGGTTACGATGTTTGGACACACCATTACACTGTGGTGTTCTAGGTGGCGTGAGTTGCGAAACTATTCCGCATTGTTTCAAATGAGGGCCAAACTCGTAACTCAAATATTCTCCTCCATGATCAGATCGTAGAAACTTTATTTTCTTGTTACGATGATTTTCCACTTCACTCTGAAATTATATGAACTTTTCAAATGTTTCAGACTTATGTTTCATCAAGTAGATATACCCATATCTGCTCAAATCATCTGTGAAGGTCAGAAAATAACGATAGCTGCCGCGAGCCTCAACAATCATCAGATCGCATACATCAGTATGTATTATTTCCAATAAGTCAGTTGCTCGCTCCATTGTTCCGGAGAACGGAGTCTTTAGTCATCTTGCCCATAAGGCATGGTTCGCAAGCATCAAGTGATTCATAATCAAGTGATTCCAAAATCCCATCAGCATGGATTTTCTTCATACGCTTTACACCAATATGACCTAAACGGTAGTGCCACAAATGAGTTGCACTATCATTATTAACTTTGCATCTTTTGGCTTCAATATTATGAATATGTGTATCACTACGATCGAGATCCAACAAACCATTTTCATTGGGTGTATGACCATAGAAGGTTTTATTCATGTAAATAGAACAACAATTATTCTCTAACTTAAATGAATAACCGTATTGCAATAAACATGATCAAATCATATTCATGCTCAACGCAAACACCAAATAACACTTATTTAGGTTCAACACTAATCTCGAAAGTGTAGGGAGCGTGCGATGATGATCATATCAATCTTGGAACCACTTCCAACACACATCGTCACTTCACCCTTAACTAGTCTCTGTTCATTCTGCAACTCCCGTTTCGAGTTACTACTCTTAGCAACTGAACCAGTATCAAATACCGAGGGGTTGCTACGAACACTAGTAAAATACACATCAATAATCTGTATATCAAATATACCTTTGTTCACTTTGCCATCCTTCTTATCCGCCAAATACTTGGGGCAGTTCCGCTTCCAGTGACCAGTCCCTTTGCAGTAGAAGCACTTAGTCTCAGGCTTAGGTACAGACTTGGGCTTCTTCACTTGAGTAGCAACTTGCTTGCCGTTCTTCTTGAAGTTCCCCTTTCTTCCCTTTGTCCCTTTACTTGAAACTAGTGGTCTTGTTAACCATCAACACTTGATGCTCTTTCTTGATTTCTACCTTCGTCGATTTCAGCATCGCGAAGAGCTTGGGAATTACTTTCGCCATCCCTTGCATATTATAGTTCATCACGAAGTTCTAGTAACTTGGTGATAGTGACTAGAGAATTCTGTCAATTACTATCTTATCTGGAAGATTAACTCCCACTTGATTCAAGCAATTGTAGTACCCAGACAATCTGAGCACATGCTCACTGGTTGAGCTATTCTCCTCCATCTTGTAGGCAAAGTACTGTCAGAGGTCTCATACCTCTCGACACGGGCATGACTATGAAATACCAGTTTCAACTCTTGGAACATCTGATATGCTTCGTGGCGTTCAAAACATTTTTGAAGTCCCGGTTCTAAGCTGTAAAGCATGGTGCACTTAACTATCAAGTAGTCATCATACCGAGCTTTGCCAAATGTTCATAACGTCTGCATATGCTCCTGCAATAGGCCCGTCACCTAGCGGTGCATCAAGGACATAATTCTTCTGTGCAGCAATGAGGCTAATCCTCATATCACGGACCAAGTCCGCATTATTGCTACTAACATCTTTCAACGTAGTTTTTCTCTAGGAACATGTCAAAATAAAACGGAAGCAACATCACGAGCTATTGATCTACAACATAGATATGCTAATACTACCAGGACTAAGGTCATGATAAATTAAAGTTCAATTAATCATATTACTTTAAGAACTCCCACTTAGATAGACATCCCTCTAATCATCTAAGTGATCACGTGATCCAAATCAACTAAACCATGTCCGATCATCACGTGAGATGGAGTAGTTTCAATGGTGAACATCACTATGTTGATCATATCTACTATATGATTCATGCTCGACCTTTCGGTCTCAGTGTTCCGAGGCCATATCTGTTATATGCTAGGCTCGTCAAGTTTAACCTGAGTATTCCGCGTGTGCAACTATTTTGCACCCGTTGTATTTGAACGTAGAGCCTAAAACACCCGATCATCACGTGGTGTCTTAGCACGAAGAACTTTCGCAACGGTGCATACTCAGGGAGAACACTTATACCTTGATAATTTAGTGAGAGATCATCTTATAATGCTACCGTCAATCAAAGCAAGATAAGATGCATAAAAGATAAACATCACATGCAATCAATATAAGTGATATGATATGGCCATCATCATCTTGTGCTTGTGATCTCCATCTCCGAAGCACCGTCATGATCACCATCGTCACCGGCGCGACACCTTGATCTCCATCGTAGCATCGTTGTCGTCTTGCCAACTTATGCTTCTACGACTATCGCTACCGCTTAGTGATAAAGTAAAGCATTACAGGGCGATTGCATTGCATACAATAAAGCGACAACCATATGGCTCCTGCCAGTTGCCGATAACTCGGTTACAAAACATGATCATCTCATACAATAAAATATAGCATCATGCCTTGACCATATCACATCACAACATGCCCTGCAAAAACAAGTTAGACGTCCTCTACTTTGTTGTTGCAAGTTTTTACGTGGCCGCTATGGGCTGAGCAAGAACCGTTCTTACCTACGCATCAAAACCACAACGATAGTTCGTCAAGTTAGTGATGTTTTAACCTTCTCAAGGACCGGGCGTAGCCACACTCGGTTCAACTAAAGTTGGAGAAACTGACACCCGCTAGTCACCTGTGTGCATAGCACGGCGGTAAAACCAGTCTCGCGTAAGCGTACGCATAATGTCAGTCCGGGCCGCTTCATCCAACAATACCGCCGAACCAAAGTGTGACATGCTAGTAAGCAGTATGACTTGTATCGCCCACAACTCACTTGTGTTCTACTCGTGCATATTACATCTACGCATAAAACCTGGCTCGAATGCCACTGTTGGGGAACGTAGTAATTTCAAAAAAATTCCTACGCACACACAAGATCACGGTGATGCATAGCAACAAGAGGGGAGAGTGTTGTCTACGTACCCTTGTAGACCGAAAGCGGAAGCGTTATATCAACGCGGTTGATGTAGTCGTACATCTTCACGATCCGACCGATCCAAGTACCGAAAGCACGGCACCTCCGAGTTCTGCACACGTTCGGCTCGGTGACGTCCTCGCCTTCTCGATCCAGCAAGAGGGGCGAAGTAGTATATGAGTTCCGGTAGCACGACGGCGTGGTGACGGTGTTGGTGAAGAACAATCTTCGTAGGGCTTCGCCTAAGCACTACGAAAACTATGACGGAGGATAAACTAGAGGGGACGGGGTTGCCGGCACACGGCTTGGTGTTTCTTGATGTGTCTTGGGTGCTAGCCCTACCCCTCTATTTATATGTTGAGCCCTGGGGTTGAAACTTGGAGTAAAAGCCTCCTCAAAGTCGGTTTTGCCCGAAAGGCAAGAGACCTTCTCGGACTCCAGGGCTAGACGCCAGGGTTCCCGGCGTCTACCCCCTAGACGCCAGGGTTCCTGGCGTCTAGCCTCTGGTCTCCGCAAAACTTCCTTTTGCACTTTCCAAAAGCCTTGTGGGATTTCCCCTTTGGCCCAAATAAAGTGTTCTCGTACCCAAACATTTCGGGAAACATCCGGAACCCCTTCCGATGAATTCCGGAACCCTTCCGGAGACCAAACACTATCATCCCATATATCAATCTTTATCTCCGGACCATTCCGGAGTTCCTCGTCATGTCCGTGATCTTATTCGGAACTCCGAACAACATTCGGTTACCAACATACATAACTCATAAATACTATATCGTCAATGAACGTTAAGCGTGCGGACCCTACGGGTTCGAGAACTATGTAGACATGACCGAGACACCTCTCTGGTCAATAACCAATAGCGGAACCTGGATGCCCATATTGGCTCCCACATATTCTACGAAGATCTTTATCGGTCAGACCGCATAACAACATACGTTGTTCCCTTTGTCATCGGTATGTTACTTGCCCGAGATTCGATCGTCGGTATCTCAATACCTAGTTCAATCTCGTTACCGGCAAGTCTCTTTACTCATTCCATAATACATCATCCCACAACTAACTCATTAGTTGCAATGCTTGCAAGGCTTATAGTGATGTGCATTACCGAGTGGGCCCAGAGATACCTCTCCGACAATCGGAGTGACAAATCCTAATCTCGAAATACGCCAACCCAACAAGTACCTTTGGAGACACCTATAGAGCACCTTTATAATCACCCAGTTACGTTGTGACGTTTGGTAGCACACAAAGTGTTCCTCTGGTAAACGGGAGTTGCATAATCTTATAGTCATAGGAACATGTATAAGTCATGAAGAAAGCAATAGCAACATACTAAACGATCGAGTGCTAAGCTAATGGAATGGGTCAAGTCAATCACATCATTCTCCTAATGATGTGTTCCCGTTAATCAAATGACAACTCATGTCTATGGTTAGGAAACATAACCATCTTTGATCAACGAGCTAGTCAAGTAGAGGCATACTAGTGACATTCTGTTTGTCTATGTATTCACACAAGTATTATGTTTCCGGTTAATACAATTCTAGCATGAATAATAAACATTTATCATGAAATAAGGAAATAAATAATAACTTTATTATTGCCTCTAGGGCATATTTTCCTTCAAAGACAAGGACGGATGAGAGACAACCTAGTGGGTTGTATTCTATGTGTACAATGGGCCGGCCCTTTCTATATGGGAACAGGCGTGCCAATCATAGCCGAGTGCTCCCTCCTGGCACTGGAGTTTGCTAGTATCACTTTTGATCACTATAGTAGAGAGGCCAATTCGGTCGCGGGTGATTTAGCAAAACATTGTGTTAGTTCTGGCAAGTCTGAAGCATGGGAAACTGTCATCCCTAACTTTATTCTTCACCATTATGTAAACGATCTGGCTATCATTTGATGAATAAAGTTTATGACACAAACAAAAAATGAGATAGAAAGGGCCGGCCCGTTGTACACATAGAATAAAGCCCACTAGGCTGTCTCTCATCCGTCCTTGTCCTCACTCCCGATCCCATCTTTCTACACGGCGGCGCAGATACACCCAGCAGATTAGTTGTCTCCCCCACCTACTACGTGCAGCAATCCAGAACAACGGAAATGCTTGGGCCCTCCGCCACGCCATGAAGACGGCGGCGGTGATGCAGGCGATGACCGGCTGAGCGCGCTGCCGGACGACCTCCTCTGCGTCATCCTGTCGCGCCTAAAGGCACTGCAGACGGTGCGGACGTGCGTGCTGTCCACGAGGTGGAGGCACCTCTGGCGCGCCGTCCCTTGTTGATGAAATATTCAAAAATATGGATGCTGGCAGTGAGATTCGAACCCATTACCTTGTTGTATTCATAAAGTGCGACTAACCAAGTGGGATAGCTGATGTTGTTGTACAGACTGCAACTTTTGGGTCGTCTTATGGTAAAAAATTCATGAGCAACCTATGTTTTATTTTTTTGAGAAAAACAGCCTATGTACCCATACGTCCTACAAATGTTTCTCGGCCACAGCCCATCTACTGCCCTCAGACGTGACTTAAACAAAAGGGGCAACTCCTTGTTTTCTTTTCTTTTTTTTCCGGTTTTGTCTACCAATTTTTCTACTGCTTTTTTTTTTTCTCAATCTCCTTCTTTTTTTCATTTTCATTTTCTTTTCCTTTCTAAAATTCACAAAAAATTTCTAAAATCCTATTTTTTTCATAAATTCATGAACGGTGTTTCAAGTCCGTGTCTAATTTCTTAAACTTGTGAACTTTTTCTCAAATCCGTGATTTTTTAAAATACATGAACGATTTTCAAATCCACGAACTTGTCTTAATTTTTACAAACATTTTCTAAAACCCATGATTTTCCCAAATTTGTGAACTTTTTCCAAATTAGTGATTTTTTTTCAAAATCGATGAACTTTTTTCAAATCCATGTTTTTTTTCAAAATCTAAGAACTTTTTAAATTTTCATGATCTTTTTTAAATGTCCCGGTCTTTTCAAAAATTTAAACTTTTGTGGAATTTGTGAACTTATTTTGAAATTTTGTGATCTTTTCAAATTCACGCACTTTTTAAATTTTGTGAACTTCTTTTAAACTCGTGAACTTTTTTCAAATATGTAATTTTTTTCAAATTCATGAACCTCCTTCAAATTTTTCTGTTTATAAATCCGTGAACTTTTTGTACGATCCACAAACTATTTAAACATCCACATAATTTGTCAAATTCATAAACCATATTCTAGACCGATCAAATTGTTTTGATTTTTGAGTTTCTAAAATCCGTGAACTCTAACACAAAGGAGCAAAAGAATGAAGGAAAAAAAAGAACTCTTGCGAACAGTCTATGTCCGAGCGAGAGGAAAGACGAACGAGAAGAAAATAGTCAGTTCCTCTGCCTGTCATAAGCATCGGTCTTCAATGTACTCTTTGTTTAGGATATGGACTGCTACCATGAATATTCACCCGTTCCGAACTGGGAAGGTTCAGACAAACGGTTCATATTCTTCAAAATGAGAGCATTGATGACTGTTGTATTTTTAGGCCCTGTGTAAACCTTTCCCTTTTGTAAACTGTTGGCATGTAAAATGGCCTCGATATTCATGTCATTATCTGTAACAACATGACTCGACGTATTAATAAGGGTATAAGGGAAGCAGTCGATCACCACTTTTGTTTGGCAATCACTTTATTTTATATTATCATCTGTATTCCCTCCCTACTTCAGACTGCCACACGTGCTTTAGTCCGGCCTTAACACCGGGGGTTGTATTCGGCCCTGCACATTTCAAGTCCGAACACCTATAGGGTACTCTTCGGCGTCCCTGATATTGCATTATATGCATCGGCTCTGAATCATGTTTTTGGTCTATAGTTGGGTTGCCCGGCTCATGTGCTTACCACCTTACGTTCCGCTCGTTCGGCTAAGGTAGTAAAGGGAACTACTGCGATTGTATGGTTCGTCCGGTCAAGTACCTCAGTAGAGAAAGCCGAAAACTGACTGTCATGATAGGCGAGAGCTGGTCGGCAATTCGGCGACTTAGTCTTATACTACACGTTGTTAGCGATTCACCCCGTGTTATACGAGGGGCTGGTCTTTGTCCAGCCGCGTGGAAAAGGCACCGTAGTCCGGATAGCCGCACACGCACCAGGGCTAGTACTTAGCTCCACAGTTAAACTCCTATGGCTAAGTGAAAGTGATAAAGCCGAATAGTCCGATTGCCTGGTTCACCCTGCGGACACCTCCTTTACGGACCAAGACGTTGGATAAAGTGTGGTCACGCGTTATGTCAAACACCCATGTAGTACAATAAATGGCCGCACAGGAGGAAAAATCGCTTGAACAAAAGGCGCAAACATAGATATATAACAACATGGGTTCATGACAAAGTTTGTACAACCTGAAAACATTCAATCAAATATTACGTCCTTAGAACATTGACCCTTTATCACTCAGGCTCCTTCTAGGACGTCATCGAAGTACCTCTCCGGCTTCCGATGATCTTTGCCTTCGGGCGGGCCTGTGGTTGCCACTTCGGTGGCCTTCATCTTTTCCAATTGCATCTTGACACGGGCGAAGGCCATCTGGGCACCCTCTATGCAGGCCAAGCGCTTCACAACATCAATCCGAGGCCTCGCGTCGACAAGCGCTTCACCAAACCGAAGTAGCTGCTAGGAATCGGCTCGGCCGGCCAGAGTTGGACTATTAGGTCCTTCATGGCCAAGCCTGCCACCCTATGCAGCTCCGTTAGCTGCTTCAGCTGGTCGTTCAGAGGCGTCGGGTGTTCCGGCGCAAGAAATTGCAACCAGAACAGCTTCTCGGTCGAGTTCCCCTCCTGGGCTCGGCAGAACTGTGCAGCATCGGCGACACTCTTCAGAAGATCCGCAAACGCGCCTGGAGAACTCCACACTCGGGTGAGCAAAGCATACCTCTGACCTCCAAAGATACTCTGCAAAAGAAAGGCCTTACTAGCCGCTATCTGCCTCGCCTGATGGATCTCTTCGCGAGCACTCTAGGACTCGATCCACGCCTCTTTGGCATCATGGAGAGCCTTGGCAAGCTCGGACGACTGGGCCGAAGTCTTCTCCTCCAAGGTTTCACATTTGCTGATGGCATCCTTCAGCTCCTACTCGACTTCGGACACCCGAGCTTCGTGTTGGCGGTGGGCAGCTTGCTGAGTCTTCAATTTTTCAGCCTCTTTGTCAGCGGCTGCCTTATTCGCCTCAGCCTCTTTCTTGGCCTGGGCGAGGGCGCCTTTGAGGGTCTCGACCTCGGCTGCGGCAACCATGATCATAATCAAAGCATTCCATGAGTTAACCTCTAAATATACATATCACTTCTGATAAATTTTTAACATCGTACGCATACCTTGCGTCTCGTCGAACCGCTTATTAATGTGGTCGAGTTCCTCATCTGCCACCTGAAGCTTTCGATCGAGTTCGGAAACCTCTGCGGCATGGGCGGTTGCCACCAACATGGAGGCCTGTTACAATATCAGCGCAGTATGTGAAGGAAATATGCCCTAGAAGCAATAATAAAGTTGTTATTTATATTTCCTTATATCATGATAAATGTTTATTATTCATGCTAGAATTGTATTAACCGGAAACTTAGTACATGTGTGAATACATAGACAAATAGAGTGTCACTAGTATGCCTCTACTTGACTAGCTCGTTGAATCAAAGATGGTTAAGTTTCCTAACCATAGACATAAGTTGTCATTTGGTTAACGGGAACACATCATTACAGAATGATGTGATTGACTTGACCCATTCTGTTAGCTCAGCACTTGATCGTTTAGTTTGTTGCTATTGCTTTCTTCACGACTTATACATGTTCCTATGACTATGAGATTATGCAACTCCCGAATACCGGAGGAACACTTTGTGTGCTATCAAACATCACAACGTAACTAGTGATTATAAAGATGCTCTACAGGTGTATCCGATGGTGTTTGTTGAGTTGGCATAGATCGAGATTAGGATTTGTCACTCCGATTGTCGGAGAGGTATCTCTGGGCCCTCTCGGTAATGCACATCACTATAAGCCTTGCAAGCAATGTGACTAATGAGTTAGTTGCGGGATGATGCATTACAGAACGAGTAAAGAGACTTGCCGGTAACAAGATTGAACTAGGTATTGAGATACCGACGATCGAATTACGGGCAAGCAACATACCAATGACAAAGCGAACAACATATGTTGTTATGCGGTTTGACCGATAAAGATCTTCGTACAATATGTAGGAACCAATATGAGCATCTAGGTTCCGCTATTGGTTATTGACCGGAGATGAGTCTCGGTCATGTCTACATAGTTCTCGAACCCGTAGGGTCCGCACGCTTAACGTTCGGTGACGATCGGTATTATGAGTTTATGTGTTTTGATGTACCGAAGATTGTTCAGAGTCCCGGATATGATCACGGACATGACGAGGAGTCCCGAAATGGTCGAGACATAAAGATCGATATATTGGAAGCCTATATTTGGACATCGGAATGGTTCCGGATGAGTTCGGGAATTTACTGGAGTACCGGAGGGTTATCGGAACCCCCCGAGGAGTATATGGGCCTTATTGGGCCTTAGTGGGAGAGAGGAGGAGGCGGCCAAGGTGGGGGCGCCCCCCCCCAAGCCCAATCCAAATTGGGGTGGGGGACCAGCCCCCCTTTCCTTCTCCCTCTCTCCTCCTTCCTTCCTCTCCTACTCCAACTAGGGAAAGGGGGGATTCCTACTCCCGGTGGGAGTAGGACTCCTCCTAGGGCGCGCCATATAGAGGGCCGGCCCTCCCCTCCTCCACTCCTTTATATACGGGGGAGGGGGCACCCCACAGGCACACAAGTTGATTGTTTAGCCGTGTGCGGTGCCCCCTCCATAGATTTCCACCTCTCATATCGTTGTAGTGCTTAGGCGAAGCCCTGCGTCGTTAACTTCATCATCACCATCATCACGCCATCGTGATGACGAAGCTCTCCCTCGACACTCAGCTGGATCTAGAGTTCGTGGGACGTCACCGAGCTGAACGTGTGCAGATCGCGGAGGTGCCGTACTTTCGGTACTAGGATCGGTCAGATCGTGAAGACGTATGACTACATCAACCGCGTTGTCATAACGCTTCCGCTTTCGGTCTACGAGGGTACGTGGACAACACTCTCCCCTCTCGTTGCTATGCATCACCTAGATGGATCTTGCGTGTGCGTAGGAATTTTTTTGAAATTACTGCGTTCCCCAACAGTGGCTTCCGAGCCAGGTCTATGCGTAGATGTTATATGCACGAGTAGAACACAAAGAGTTGTGGACGATAATAGTCATACTTCTTACCAGCATGTCATACTTTGATTTGGCGGTATTGTTGGATGAAGCGGCCCAGACCGACATTACGCGTACGCTTACGCGAGACTGGTTCTACCGACGTGCTTTGCACATAGGTGGCTGGCGGGTGTCAGTTTCTCCAACTTTAGTTGAATCGAGTGTGGCTATGCCCGGTCCTTGTTGAAGGTTAAAATAGCACACTTGACGAAAAATCGTTGTGGTTTTGATGCGTAGGTAAGAACAGTTCTTGCTCAGCCCGTAGTAGCCACATAAAACTTGCAACAACAAAGTAGAGGACGTCTAACTTGTTTTTGCAGGGCATGTTGTGATGTGATATGGTCAAGACATGATTCTAAATTTTATTGTATGAGATGATCAAGTTTTGTAACAGAGTCATCGGCAACTGGCAGGAGCCATATGGTTGTCGCTTTATTGTATGCAATGCAATCGCCCTGTAATTGTTTTTACTTTATCACTAAGCGGTAGCGATAGTCGTAGAAGCAATAGTTGGCGAGACGACAACGATGCTACGATGGAGATCAAGGTGTCGCGCCGGTGACGATGGTGATCATGACGGTGCTTTGGAGATGGAGATCAAAGGCACAAGATGATGATGGCCATATCATATCACTTATATTGATTGCATGTGATGTTTATCCTTTATGCATCTTATTTTGCTTAGTTCGGCGGTAGCATTATAAGATGATCTCTCACTAAATTTCAAGGTACAAGTGTTCTCCCTGAGTATGCACCGTTGCGAAAGTTCGTCGTGCCGAGACACCACGTGATGATCGGGTGTGATAAGCTCTACGTTCACATACAACGGGTGCAAGCCAGTTTTGCACACGCAGAATACTCGGGTTAAACTTGACGAGCCTAGCATATGCAGATATGGCCTCGGAACACTGAGACCGAAAGGTCGAGCGTGAATCATATAGTAGATATGATCAACATAGTGATGTTCACCATTGAAAACTACTCCATCTCACGTGATGATCGGACATGGTTTAGTTGATTTGGATCACGTGATCACTTAGATGATTAGAGGGATGTCTATCTAAGTGGGAGTTCTTAAGTAATATGATTAATTGAACTTTAATTTATCATGAACTTAGTACCTGATAGTATTTTGCATGTCTATGTTGTTGTAGATCAATGGCCCGTGCTACTGTTCCTTTGAATTTTAATGCGTTCCTAGAGAAAGCTAAGTTGAAAGATGATGGTAGCAACTACACGGACTGGGTCCGTAACTTGAGGATTATCCTCATTGCTGCACAGAAGAATTACGTCCTGGAAGCACCGCTAGGTGCAAGACCCGCTGCAGGAGCAACGCCGGACGTTGTGAACGCCTGGCAGAGCAAAGCTGATGACTACTCGATAGTTCAGTGTGCCATGCTTTACGGCTTAGAACCGGGACTTCAACGACGTTTTGAACGTCATGGAGCATATGAGATGTTCCAGGAGTTGAAGTTAATATTTCAAGCAAATGCCCGGATTGAGAGATATGAAGTCTCCAATAAGTTCTATAGCTGCAAAATGGAGGAGAATAGTTCTGTCAGTGAGCATATACTCAAAATGTCTGGGTATCATAATCACTTGACTCAGCTGGGAGTTAATCTTCCGGTTGATAGTGTCATTGACAGAGTTCTTCAATCACTGCCACCAAGCTACAAAAGCTTCGTGATGAACTATAACATGCAAGGGATGGATAAGACGATTCCCGAGCTCTTCGCAATGCTAAAGGCTGCGGAGGTAGAAATCAAGAAGGAGCATCAAGTGTTGATGGTCAACAAGACCACCAGTTTCAAGAAAAAGGGTAAAGGGAAGAAGGGGAACTTCAAGAAGAACGGCAAGCAAGTTGCTGCTCAAGTGAAGAAGCCCAAGTCTGGACCTAAGCCTGAGACTGAGTGCTTCTACTGCAAAGGGACTGGTCACTGGAAGCGGAACTGCCCCAAGTATTTGGCGGATAAGAAGGATGGCAAGGTGAACAAAGGTATATGTGATATACATGTTATTGATGTGTACCTTACTAATGCTCGCAGTAGTGCCTGGGTATTTGATACTGGTTCTGTTGCTAATATTTGCAACTCGAAACAGGGACTACGGATTAAGCGAAGATTGGCTAAGGACGAGGTGACGATGCGCGTGGGAAATGGTTCCAAAGTCGATGTGATCGCCGTCGGCACGCTACCTCTACATCTACCTTCGGGATTAGTTTTAGACCTGAATAATTGTTATTTGGTGCCAGTGTTAAGCATGAACATTATATCTGGATCTTGTTTGATGCGAGACGGTTATTCATTTAAATCCGAGAATAATGGTTGTTCTATTTATATGAGTAATATCTTTTATGGTCATGCACCCTTGAAGAGTGGTCTATTTTTGTTGAATCTCGATAGTAGTGACACACATATTCATAATATTGAAACCAAAAGATGCAGAGTTGATAATGATAGTGCAACTTATTTGTGGCACTGCCGTTTGGGTCATATTGGTGTAAAGCGCATGAAGAAACTCCATTCTGATGGACTTTTGGAATCACTTGATTATGAATCACTTGGTACTTGCGAACCATGCCTCATGGGCAAGATGACTAAAACTCCGTTCTCCGGAACAATGGAGCGAGCAACAGATTTGTTGGAAATCATACATACTGATGTATGTGGTCCGATGAATATTGAGGCTCGCGGCGGGTATCGTTATTTTCTGACCTTCACAGATGATTTGAGCAGATATGGGTATATCTACTTGATGAAACATAAGTCTGAAACATTTGAAAAGTTCAAAGAATTTC
The DNA here is from genome assembly GCF_018294505.1 of Triticum aestivum. Taxonomy (NCBI): domain Eukaryota; kingdom Viridiplantae; phylum Streptophyta; class Magnoliopsida; order Poales; family Poaceae; genus Triticum; species Triticum aestivum. The sequence continues at coordinate 531,713,316 of NC_057808.1, read as the reverse complement.
AGAGTGAAGTGGAAAATCATCGTAACAAGAAAATAAAGTTTCTGCGATCTGATTGTGGAGGAGAATATTTGAGTGACGAGTTTGGTCTTCATTTGAAACAATGCGGAATAGTTTCGCAACTCACGCCACCCGGAACACCACAGCGTAATGGTGTGTCCGAACGTCGTAATCGTACTTTATTAGATATGGTGCGATCTATGATGTCTCTTACTGATTTACCGCTATCATTTTGGGGTTATGCTTTAGAGACGGCTGCATTCACGTTAAATAGGGCACCATCTAAATCCGTTGAGACGACACCTTATGAACTGTGGTTTGGCAAGAAACCCAAGTTGTCGTTTCTTAAAGTTTGGGGCTGCGATGCTTATGTGAAAAAGCTTCAACCTGATAAGCTCGAACCCAAATCGGAGAAATGTGTCTTCATAGGATACCCAAAGGAGACTGTTGGGTACACCTTCTATCACAGATCCGAAGGCAAGACATTCGTTGCTAAGAATGGATCCTTTCTAGAGAAGGAGTTTCTCTCGAAAGAAGTGAGTGGGAGGAAAGTAGAACTTGATGAGGTAACTGTACCTGCTCCCTTATTGGAAAGTAGTTCATCACAGAAATCAGTTCCTGTGACTACTACACCAATTAGTGAGGAAGCTAATGATGATGATCATGTAACTTCAGATCAAGTTACTACTGAACCTCGTAGGTCAACCAGAGTAAGATCCGCACCAGAGTGGTACGGTAATCCGGTTCTGGAGGTCATGTTACTTGACCATGACGAACCTACGAACTATGAGGAAGCGATGATGAGCCCAGATTCCGCGAAATGGCTTGAGGCCATGAAATCTGAGATGGGATCCATGTATGAGAACAAAGTGTGGACTTTGGTTGACTTGCCCGATGATCGGCAAGCCATCGAGAATAAATGGATCTTCAAGAAGAAGACTGACACTGACGGTAATGTTACTGTCTACAAAGCTCGACTTGTTGCGAAAGGTTTTCGACAAGTTCAAGGAGTTGACTATGATGAGACCTTCTCACCCGTAGCGATGCTTAAGTCCGTCCGAATCATGTTAGCAATTGCTGCATTTTATGATTATGAAATTTGGCAAATGGATGTAAAGACTGCATTCCTGAATGGATTTCTGGAAGAAGATTTGTATATGATGCAACCCGAAGGTTTTATCAATCCAAAGGATGCTAACAAAGTGTGCAAGCTCCAGCGATCCATTTATGGACTGGTGCAAGCATCTCAGAGTTGGAATAAACGTTTTGATAGTGTGATCAAAGCATATGGTTTTATACAGACTTTTGGAGAAGCCTGTATTTACAAGAAAGTGAGTGGGAGCTCTGTAGCATTTCTAATATTATATGTGGATGACATATTGTTGATTGGAAATGATATAGAATTTCTGGATAGCATAAAAGGATACTTGAATAAGAGTTTTTCAATGAAAGACCTCGGTGAAGCTGCTTATATATTGGGCATCAAGATCTATAGAGATAGATCAAGACGCTTAATTGGACTTTCACAAAGCACATACCTTGATAAAGTTTTGAAGAAGTTCAAAATGGATCAAGCAAAGAAAGGGTTCTTGCCTGTTACAAGGTGTGAAGTTGAGTCAGACTCAATGCCCGACTAGTGTAGAAGATAGAGAGAAAATGAAAGTCATTCCCTATGCTTCAGCCATAGGTTCTATCATGTATGCAATGCTGTGTACCAGACCTGATGTGTGACTTGCTATTAGTTTAGCAGGGAGGTACCAAAGTAATTCAGGAGTGGATCACTGGACAGCGGTCAAGAACATCCTGAAATACCTGAAAAGGACTAAGGATATGTTTCTCGTTTATGGAGGTGACAAAGAGCTCGTCGTAAATGGTTACATCGATGCAAGCTTTGACACTGATCCGGATGACTCTAAGTCACAAACCGGATACGTATTTATATTGAACGGTGGAGTTGTAAGCTGTTGCAGTTCTAAGCAAAGCGTCGTGGCGGGATCTACGTGTGAAGCAGAGTACATAGCTGCTTCGGAAGCAGCAAATGAAGGAGTCTGGATGAAGGAGTTCATATCCGATCTAGGTGTCATACCTAGTGCATCGGGTCGAATGAAAATCTTTTGTGACAATACTGGTGCAATTGCCTTGGCAAAGGAATCCAGATTTCACAAGAGAACCAAGCAAATCAAGAGACGCTTCAATTCCATCTGCGATCAAGTCAAGGAGGGAGACATAGAGATTTGCAAGATACATACGGATCTGAATGTTGCAAACCCATTGACTAAGCCTCTCTCACGAGCAAAGCATGATCAACACCAAGACTCCATGGGTATTAGAATCATTACTTTGTAATCTAGATTGTTGACTCTAGTGCAAGTGGGAGACTGAAGGAAATATGACCTAGAGGCAATAATAAAGTTGTTATTTATATTTCCTTATATCATGATAAATGTTTATTATTCATGCTAGAATTGTATTAACCGGAAACTTAGTACATGTGTGAATACATAGACAAACAGAGTGTCACTAGTATGCCTCTACTTGACTAGCTCGTTGAATCAAAGATGGTCAAGTTTCCTAACCATAGACATGAGTTGTCATTTGATTAACGGGATCACATCATTAGAGAATGATGTGATTGACTTGACCCATTCCGTTAGCTTAGCACTTGATCGTTTAGTTTGTTGCTATTGCTTTCTTCATGACTTATACATGTTCCTATGACTATGAGATTATGCAACTCCCGAATACCAGAGGAACACTTTGTGTGCTATCAAACGTCACAACATAACTGGGTGATTATAAAGATGCTCTACAGGTGTCTCCGATGGTGTTTGTTGAGTTGGCATAGATCAAGCTAGGATTTGTCACTCCGATTGTCGGAGAGGTGTCTCTGGGCCCTCTCGGTAATGCACATCACTATAAGCCTTGCAAGCAATGTGACTAATGAGTTAGTCGCGGGATGATGCATTACGGAACGAGTAAAGAGACTTGCCGGTAACAAGATTGAACTAGGTTTTGAGATACCGACGATTGAATCTCGGGCAGGTAACATACCAATGACAAAGGGAACAATGTATGTTGTTATGCGGTTTGACCGATAAAGATCTTCGTAGAATATGTAGGAACCAGTATGAGCATCCAGGTTCCGCTAATTGGTTATTGACCGGAGATGAGTCTCGTTCATGTCTACATAGTTCTCGAACTCGTAGGGTCCGCACGCTTAACGTTCGGTGACGATCGGTATTATGAGTTTATGTGTTTTGATGTACCGAAGATTGTTCAGATTCCCGGTATGATCACGGACATGACAAGGAGTCTCGAAATGGTCGAGACATAAAGGTCGATATATTGGAAGCCTATATTTGGACATCGGAATGGTTCCGAATGAGTTCGAGCATTTACCGGAGTGCCGGAGGGTTACCGGAACCCCCCGGGGAGTATATGGGCCTTATTGGGCCTTAGTGGGAGAGAGGAGGAGGCGGCCAAGGTGGGGGCGCGCCCCCCCAAGCCCAATCCGAATTGGGGTGGGGGCCCGCCCCCCTTTCCTTCTCCCTCTCCCCTCCTTCCTTCCTCTCCTACTCCAACTAGTGAAAGGGGGGATTCGGGAGTAGGACTCCTCCTAGGGCGCGCCATAGAGAGGGCCGGCCCTCCCCTCCTCCACTCCTTTATATACGGGGGAGGGGGCACCCCATAAACACACAAGTTGATTGTTTAGCCGTGTGCGGTGCCCCCCTCCACAGATTTCCACGTCGGTCATATCGTTGTAGTTCTTAGGCGAAGCCCTGCATCGGTAACTTCATCATCACCGTCATCACGCCGTCGTGCAGAGGAAGCTCTCCCTCGACACTCAGCTGGATCTAGAGTTCGTGGGACGTCACCGAGCTGAACGTGTGCAGATCGTGGAGGTGCCATACTTTCAGTACTAGGATCGGTCAGATCGTGAGGACGTACGACTACATCAACCGCATTGTCATAACGCTTCCGCTTTCGGTCTATGAGGGTGCGTGGACAACACTCTCCCCTCTCGTTGCCATGCATCACCTAGATGGATCTTGCGTGTGCGTAGGATTTTTTTTTGAAATTACTGCGTTCCCCAACAGTATGTTACTCTCCCGGATACTATGTGGATCCTCTGTCCGGTTTCTTCTATACCGGACAGAGTCTCAGGGGCTATTGTCTGTATACATGATTACTCTTCTATATGAAAGGTTTTTAGAACATTACGTTGCATACCTCAAAGCCTGTCAGTAGGCTACAGAAGGCTTCATTTAGTCCGTTTTTAGCGGACTGAACCTTCTCCATAACCGCAGCCATCAGGGTGCGGTGCAACTCCACCACGGAAGCACTTTGCAGCGCTTCCTCCAGAGTGTTGGGCGCCTCCGGATTAGGCCGATGGAGCTGATGCTCCTTGATACGTCCATTTTGCATTAAGCTTTTATATTGATATTTATTGCAATATGGGTTGTTATTACACGTTATATCAAGATACTTATGCCTATTTTCTCTTATTTTATAAGGTTTACATGAAGAGGGAGAATGCCGGCAGCTGGAATTCTGGACTGGAAAAGGAGCAAATATTAGAGACCTATTCTGCACAGCTCCAAAAGTCCTGAAACTTCACGGAGCATGTTTTTGGAATATATAAATAATATTGGGTGAAGAAAGTACCAGAGGGGGGCCACCAGCCAGCCACAAGGGTGGAAGACGCGCCCTATTCCCCTGGGCACGCCCCCTGTTTTGTGGGCCACCTGGCAGGCCCCCGATGCCCATCTTCTGCTATATGATGTGTTTTGACCTGGCAAAAAATCAGAAGGAAGCTTTCGGGACGAAGCGCCGCCGTCTCGAGGCGGAACTTGGGCAGAACCAATCTAGGGCTCTAGCAGAGCTGTTCTGCCGGGGAAACTTCCCTCCGGGAGGGGGAAATCGAAGCCATCATCATCACCAATGATCCTCTTATAGAGAGGGATCAATCTCCATCAACATATTCACCAGCACCATCTCCTCTCAAACCCTAGTTCATCTCGTGTATCCGATCTTTGTCTCAAAACCTCAGATTGGTACCTGTGGGTTGCTAGTCGTGTCGATTACTCCTTGTAGTTGATGCTAGTTGGTTTATTCAGTGGAAGATCATATGTTCAGATCCTTAATGATAATTAATACTCCTCTGATTATGAACATGAAAAAGGATTAGGGTAGCACTCCCATTAACTACTTCATTTTCATTTATGAATTCCATAGTAATAGAAATCAATGTCCTACCGAGACAGAATTTAGAACTTTCTATCCTCTTGCCTAATAGGCAAAGGTCGACCTTTGTAGAAAGACTGATTCATTCAGATCGGTATGAGGACCCAACTCCGTTGCATAGTAAAGTCCACTTTGTTGATCCCCATTTCTCCTTGGTCCATAGAGAAAAAATGTAGGACTAGTGCCAACAGTTCATAACGGAAGAAAGAACTCAAAGAGCCGGAATCGATAACTAATAGTACTACTAACTAATACTAATGTATAGAAATAGATATCTAGAAATAGAAACAGACTAATATATAGATAATAAAAATTGAAAAGAACCGTCTTTTCTGTGTACTTTCCATGTTCTATTGCTACCGCGGGTCTTATGCAATCGACCGGATCATATAGATATCCCTTCAACACAACATAGGTCATTAGAAAGATCCCGGGCAACTCACCAAGGCTCGAAAGCCAGTTAGAAAATGGATTCCTATTTGAAGAGTGCCTAGCGACATGGATAAGCTCACATTAACACATCAATTTTGGTTTCAATTCGGGATTTTTCTTAGAAAGTTTCGGGAAGAAGTTGAAATGGAATAATATAGTTTTATACAGAGAAAAATGTTCTCTATTGATGCAAATGTTGTACCTAGAGGATAGGGATAAAGGAAGAGGGAAAAATCAAAATGAAATAAATAAAGAATAAAGCCAAAAAATAAGTCAAAGATAGAAGAGCTCGGGTTTTCAAATGAAGAAATGGAAACTCAAAAAGGATCCTTCTCATACTCAAAAATGGTCTTAGTAAACCAATAAATCAGATCAATCTATAGTATAGCAATAAATTCATGATCCATTCTTATGGTAAAATCCTAATACCGGCCAGACATCTTCAGCAACCAAATAAATAGCAATAATTCACGGCATGTAAACAGATAAATAGCAATTAATCTCTATTTTGTCAAGCAGTAAAAAAGTATGCACCCCACTCCACGTGACAACGTGATACGTCTCCAACATATCTATAATTTATGATGTATTCATGCTGTTATTTTATCATTCTTGGATGTTTTACAATCATTTTATAGCAACTTTATATCATTTTTTGGGACTAACCTATTGACCCAGTGCCCAGTGTCAGTTGCTGTTTTTTGCTTGTTTTTTACATCGTAGGAAATCAATATCAAACAGAGTCCAAACACCATGAAGCTTTTTGGAGATTTTTTATGGACCAAAACACCCAAGATGGGCCAGAGCGGCACCTTGAGTTGTGCCCACCTCGGTGGCCTCCCGCACCCCCTCTTTACCCTATAAATTCACAAATATTCGAAAACCCTTGGGGGTTACCCTAGATCAGAAGTTCCACCGCCGCAAGGCTCTGTAGCCACCGAAAACCAATCTAGACCCATTCTGGCACCCTGTCGGAGGGGGGGATCATCACCGGTGGCCATCTTCATCATCCCGGCGGCCACCACGATGAGGAGGGAGTAGTCCACCCTCGGGTCTGAGGGTTTGCACCAGTAGCTATGTGTTTAATCTCTCTCTCTCATGATCTATATCATGGGCTTTGTTAACATAGATGGATCATATGATGTTTCTCCCCTCTATACTCTTGTTGTGATGAATTGAATATTTACCCTTTGAAGCTTTGTCTTGTCGGATTGAATATTCTGATATGAGAACACATTATGTATGTCTTGCGGTATGAATACTTGAGGCTACAATGGGGTATCATATTTATTCACTTGATGTATGTTTCAACTTGCGGATTCGTGAGGTGACATTGGGGTAATCTATGCATAGGGATTGATGCACGTTTTTTTATCTTTTCTCCGATAGAAACTTTGGGCTCCCTTTGTAGTTCTTTGTGTGGATTGAATACTATGATCATGAAGTTGTTTGATGCATATCGTAGAATCAACTCACGAATACTCGTGGTGACATTGGAGTATCTAGGTGACATTAGAGTTGGTTGATGTGTGTCATATGGTGTTATTTTAGTACAAAATCTTGATTAGATCGATCGGAAAGAATAGCTTGCGTTATTTTAGTAAGAACTCTAGGATAGATTGATCGGAAAGAATAGCTTTGAGGTGGTTTAGTACCCTACAAAAAATTTCTATCTTTTTGTTCTCCGCTAATAGGAACTCTGGAGTGATTCTTTATTGCACTTTGAGGGATAATCATATGATCCAACTATGTTAGCACTGTTGAGAGATTGCACTAGCGAAAGTACGGACCCTATGCCTTGTTTTCAAGAATTGCAATACCGTTTTTGTGCCTGTTTACTATTTGCTACCTTGCTGTTTTTATTTATTCAGATTATAAAAATATATTTCTACCATCCATATTACACTTTTATCACCATCTCTTCGCCAAACTAGTGCACCTATACAATTTCCATTGTATTGGGTGTGTTGGGGACATAAGAGATTTCTTGTATTTGGTTGCAGGGTCGTTTGAGAGAGACTATCTCCATCCTACGCCTCCCACGGATTGATAAACCTTAGGTCATCCACTTGAGGGAAATTGCTACTGTCCTACAAAACTCTGCGCTTGGAGGCCCAACACGTGTCTACAAGAATAAAGTTGCGTAGTAGACATGAAGCTCTTTTCTGGCACCATTGCCGGGGAGGTGAGTGAAGGTATATCTTTAGATCTTGCAATTGAATCTTTTAGTTTCTTGTTTTATCACTAGTTTGGTTTATAAAAGAAAACTACATAAAAATGGAATTGAGGTTGCATCATATTATTGATCATCTTTATAATATCTTTTTTGAAAATGATGGTTCGGAAAATTGTGCTTAATTGTTAGAAGAAGAACTCAATAAAATGTCTGGCACAAAATATTTAGATGATGAGAATGATTGCAATGTTGTTAGTATAAATTCTTTGAATATCCATTATGATAATGATATGCAAAGCTACAATCTTGGAGATGCTATATTTGATGAATATGATATTTTTAGTCCCCCAAGTTTTCATGAGAAAATTTATTATGATGATTGCATGCCTCCTATTTATGATGAATATATTGATGAAAGTGGATTTGGGGAGGTCGTGACTTTATTTAATGATGAATCCACTATTTTGGAAGAGGTTCCAATTGACTATGACAACAAAGTTCCTATCTATGATGATTAGCGTGATGACATGTATGATATAAAGAATAATGATAACCATGAAACTTGTCATCATGATTTTAATTTTTCAATCATATGATAGCTATTTTGTTGAGTTTGCTCCCACTACTGTTCATGAGGATAAATTTGCTTATGTGGAGAGTAATAAAATTTCTATGCTTATGTATCATGAAAAGAATGCTTTATGTAATAGTTATATTGGTGAATTCATTCATGATTCTGCTGAAAATTATTATGAGGGAGGAACATATGCTTATAGGAATTGCAATAATATCAAGTTTCCTCTCTATGTGTTGAAAGTTTTGAAGTTATGCTTGTTTTGCCTTCCTATGCTAGTTGATTCTTGTTCCCATAAGTTGTTTGCTCACAAAATCCTTATGAATAGGAAGTGGGTTAGACTTAAATGTGCTTGCCATTTGATTCATGATGCTCTCTTTACATTTCAATTCTTATCTTTTATGCGAGCATCATTGAAATCATCATGCCTAGCTACAAGGCATTAAAGAAAAGCGCTTGTTGGGAGACAACCCAACACTTTTATCTACTGTTTTTGTGTGTTCACATGATTAAGCTACTGTAGTAATCATTTTTATTGCTTTTGTTTCAATTAAGTGCCAAGTAAAGCCTTTGGGATCATGTTGGGTGATAGTTGATTTCATCTTGCTGAAAAACAGAAACTTTTGCGCTCACAAAAATAATTCTCATTTTTAACAGAAGAGTGATTTTGAGTTGATTCTTTTTGCATAAGATTAATATACAAATTTATCACGTGGTCCTAATTTTTTCATAACTTTTTGAGTAGAAGAAGTATGGTTTGAGTACAGATCATTACAGACTGTTCTGTTTCTGACAGATTCTATTTTCAATGCATAGTTTGCTTGTTTCCTAGTTTATATGGCTTATATTGCTCAATATAAATTGTGGAAATGATATGCTACAGTAGGAATTGTGTGGAAACACTTATGAATATTTTCTTTGACAGTACCCAAAGTGAAATGGTTTGCTCTTTATCATACTAACCTATCTCACAAAGTTCCGTTAAGTTTTGTGTGATTGAAGTTTTCAAGTTTTGGGTGAGATGTTGATATGAGGAGAATAAGGAGTGACAAGACCCTAAGATTGGGGATGCCCAAGGTATCCCAAGGTAATATTCAAGGAATATCCAAGCAACTAAGCTTGGGGATGCCCCGGAAGGCATCCCCTCTTTCCTCTCCAACAATATCGGTAACCTCACTTGGAGTTATGTTTTCATTCGTCACGTGATATGGGTTTTACTTGGAGCGTCATTTTTTTTGTTAGGATTGCTGTTATTTAGAATAATGTTTTGCATCTTTCTTTTCAATAAAAATGTCAAGTATAGCCTTTGCCATGCTTATCTTGCAATATATGAGTTGCTGTTTCAAAACAGAAAGTTTATCGATGTTGCAAAAAATCCCTAGGAAAGTCAGAATGTGATAAAATGTTGAAACTTTTTGCAAAATAAGCTCTGATAAATTTTCTACAGTGTGGGAAATTTTCATAATTTTTGGAGTTAAAGAAGTATTAATACGCTTGCATTCTTTATAGACTATACTGTTTTGGCAGATTGTTGTTATGTTTGCATATGTTTGCTTGTTTAATGATTCTATTTGAGGATAGGAGTATTAAATATGCAGAGGCATTTAGTATGAAATGTTGAATAATAATTTTGGTGATTTGCTACAGTAGGGAATGATAAAGTTTTTGCATTGGTTTATACTAACTTATCTCATGAGTTCTTGTTGAGTTTTGTGTGGATGAAGTTTTTGAGATTTAGGAAAACCGTGATATGAGAGGAATTAAGGAGACACAAAATCTCAAGCTTGGGGATGCCCAAGGCATCCCAAGATAATATTTCAAGAAGTCTCAAGCATCTAAGCTTGGGGATGCCCCGGTAGGCATCCCACCTTTCTTCTTCGACAATTATCGGTTAGTATCGGTTGAGCCTAAGTTTTTGCTTCTTCACATGAGTTGTGCTATATTTGGAATGTAATTTTATTTTCATTTTTCTTGCTGTTTTAATAAAGTACTTAGATCTGAAAGTTTTCCAATAAAATAGAGTCCTCAATAGTTGCCAGGGAGGCTAAGTAAGCGGCATTCACATCCCGTCAACGAAGCTCTTTTCTATGGAGTTGCTCTTGTGCTTCATTTATATCCTATGAGTAAATTGTTGAATAAATTGAATGTCATAAAGTTGAAATCATATCATGACTAGTGGTAGCTTCACATTGGGTTTAGAAAGTGAAATCTTTTGAGGCTTGACAATCACAATATTGGTCATACAAGCAATTCATGAATGATTAGTAGAAGGAAGAGAACTTTCACATGCAAATACACTATCTTGGAAATCTTTTGTGATTGTGAGCCCCCATCAAAATATTATATGCCAAAATTGTTGACGTTGGACAAGCAAGACAACGTAATGGTTTATGTTTGTTCATATTCACATAGAAGTTATATTGTCATAGATCCTTCAACATGTGGTGTTGCCCCCCATCTTTGCTAGCCAAAAAATCTGGCACCAAGTAGAGATACTACTTGTGCATCCAAAAACCCTTAAACCCAAATCTTATTTTCAAGAGTCCACCATACCTACCTAAGGATTGAATAAGATTCCTCAAGTAAGTTGTCACGGTGCAATAAGGCAATAAAAATTGCTTCTAAATGTGTGAGATCATTTAGTGTAAGAGAAAATTCAGCGTTGTACGAACTTGTGATGGCAAAGAATAAAAGCGACATACTGCATAATAAAGGTTGCTATCATAAGGCTCAATATAACGTGACGTTCTTTTGCACTAAGGGGTTGATCATACAAACAAATAAGCGCATGGCAACCTCTGCTTCCCTCTGCGAAGGGCCTATCTTTTACTTTTCAGTATTTACTTTTATGCAAAGAGTCAAAGTTTTTCTCTCTATTCCTTTTTATTTTTCTCTTTTGGCAAGCATCATGTGGTGAGGAAATATCTAGGCACATATGTCCAGTTGAATATGGGTAGCATGAGTTATTATTGTTGACATTGCTACCTCTTGAGCACTGCGTTGGTTTTCCCTTGAAGAGGAAAGGGTGATGCAGCAAAGTAGCATAAGTATTTCCCTCAGTTTTTGAGAACCAAGGTATCAATCCAGTAGGAGGCCACACACGAGTCCCTCACACCTACACAAACAAATAAATCTTCGCAACCAACGCGATAAGGGGTTGTCAATCCCTACACGGTCACTTACGAGAGTGAGATCTGATAGATATGATAAGATAATATTTTTGGTATTTTTATGATAAAGATGCAAAGTAAACAAAGTAAAATAAAAATGGCGCAAGAAATAGCTTGTTGATGGGAGATTAATATGATGGAAAATAGACCTGGGGGCCATAGGTTTCACTAGTGGCTTCTCTCAAGAGCATAAGTATTACGGTGGGTGAACAAATTACTGTTGAGCAATTGACAGAATTGAGCATAGTTATGAGAATATCTAGGTATGATCATGTATATAGGCATCACGTCCGAGACAAGTAGACCGACTCCTGCCTGCATCTACTACTATTACTACACACATCGACCGCTATCCAGCATGGATCTAGAGTATTAAGTTCAAAAGAACAGAGTAACGCTTTAAGCAAGATGACATAATGTAGAGGGATAAACTCATGCAATATGAAATAAACCCCATCTTGTTATCCTCGATCGCAACAATACAATACGTGCCTTGCCGCCCCTACGGTACAGAGGGAAGAACAGCCTCCTGAGGTTGAGGTGTTCTTGTGCTTGCGAACTTGTGCGTGTCTCTAGATCCGATGCCTACTACTGTGGTGGCTAGACCTATTTATAGAGGCCCTGGTCCTCTTCCCAAATAATGAGCGGGAAGGGAGCCAACAACGGCGGGCAAGTTTGAAGGGGGACAGCTAGTACAAGCTATCCTGACAAAAGTGGTATTCGCCTGCGAAAAGCTCTGGTGGTGACGCCGTCTTGGGCTCCATGATGACCTCCGTCTTGCCGTCCTCCTGGTCCTGGTCTCGTTGCACCGATATAGCAACCTTTGCATGATGCCTTGGTACTCCTCGCCTGCGCTTGCCTCCTTAGCACCAAAGAGGAAACAAGGATGCTGCGCGCGCTAGCGCCCACCTGGTGTCGATCGTCATGGCTCACGTCACGAGAGCCTCGTGAGGTTTGCCCCGCCTTGATATCTCTGCTCCTCGTGAGCCTGCCTGACTAGGCCGCTCCTGAGGAGGTCTCGCGTCGTCCGCCTCGCGAGGCTTGGCCCCTCGCGAGGGTCTTGGATGGCTTGTTGATGAAGACGGGTCATACGGCCTGCTGGCTCAGCCATGCCGTGGGCCGCAGGAAGGCAAGTCTGGGGACCCGCGTTCCCAGAACGCCGACAGTAGCTCCCGGGCCCAAGGTGCGCTCGGGCTTGGCTTCACGGCGAAGCCAAGGGTCAAGTATGGAGCATCGCGGGGCCCAAAAGCATGCGGCCTCGGTTGACGCATGGCGGTTGATCGGACGTGGGCGTCTCCGCTTCCCCACGCTGCCTTGGCAACTGCTCGAACTGACAAAAGGTTGGCGCAGGCGGTACTTGCCTTCATTGCTTCTTCCTTGCCTCGCTCCAGATCCCCTTTCTTGCTCCTCGCCACCGCTACCTCCAGATCTGCTCCAATCTCATCCTGCATCCGCGATCCATGGCGCCGCGCAAGGTCAAGACTTCCTCAGCACTGGCTTGGTATGAGCCGGCCCTCGAGGCGCCCACCGTCACAGAGAAGGGCCTCGCTTCCGTGCGCCTGCTGACGGCGGGCGCGAGCAATGAGTGGGGAGAGACCGAGCTCCGGCTCGCCTCCGACGAGCCGGAGCTTGAGGGGAGCACCTTCTTCCCTTTCTTCTCGAGCGGCGTCGCCGTTGGGTTGGTTCCTCCTTTCTCTGATTTCTTCTATGAGGTTCTCGACCACTATGAACTGTTGGCATTGCACCTCCATCCCAATTCCATCCTCCTCTTGTCCATCTTCGCCAACTACTGCAAGGCGTACCTGGGCGTGTTGCCATCCGTGGCGCTTCTATGCCACTTCTTCTTCCTTCGTGTTACCGAGGGGCCACTCTCCGGATGCGCCAACTTTGTTGCATCTGGCAAGGCCAACTCAATCTCGAGCACCGGGAAGAGGGCCGACAACATCCGGTCCAAATGGATCATGATGGACGCCAAGCGCGCCCATCCACGCCTGGTGTTGCCGAGGGAGGCGCCTCGGCTCGGCAAGGGGTGGCCCAAGGCGGAGCTTGCCGATGAGCGGGCGTTGTCGGTGCTGGGGCAGATGACGACTGACTTGAAGCCGGGCAATGCGAGGGCGGCTAAGGTAACGGGGGCGATGCTCCTGAGGGAGTTCTTGACGCTGCGTGTTGCCCCGCTCCAGGCGCGCGCACGCCCCTTATGGGAGCTTGAAGAAGAGGGGAACAAGACCCGCCTGAGGCCGGGGGCCCTGCCTGACGATGAATTGGCCGATGTTCTGCGCCTCATAGTTGGGGACAACCAAGAGTACCCGCCAAGCGCCTTCGTTCCCCTGTTCCAACGCAGGGACTGGGAGGAATTCGTCGCCTCCAGGCCGACCTTTGACGCGCGTGGGCTGGTGCTGCCGGCGCTCTCGGGGGCCCCTGCAGCGCCGAAACCGGTAGAGGTGTCCTCTGACGAGTCCCACGGGGAGGGGGAAGAGGAGGTGGACTCGGAGAAGACTCTGGAAGAGGTGGGGGAGACTTCCCCTCTGAGCAAGGCCGAGATCCTCCGTGCCTTGACTGACGACGCCGAGGTCGACGCCCTCCAGGAGGTGAGGGAGCAACTCCTCGTCCCGACAAAGGGCAGGTCGTCGCTGGTGGCTCGCGATGCCGCCTCCGTCCCTACGCCTCCTGGGGCTGGCTCCGGCCCTGCCGCTGCACCGCCTGCTGCCGCCGGAGCCCGCACACCTACTTCCCAGGTCCCATCGTTTTCAGGCTTCAAGCTCCCCAAGCGTAGGGTGGAGTACTTCGCGGTGGACCGGTAGGTGTCCCGAGCTTCGCCTTATCCCTGCTGGTACTCGTTATTTCCTGACGCTCGCCCTTGATTGATCAGGCCGACGCCTTCGGCGAAGAAGAGGAAGGAGGATGCGGCGGCCGTGCCTCCCTCCGCAAAGAAAGGAGGTAGCAGCGTCCGCACCTCCCCAGCCCAGTCGTCCTCGCGGGGCCAAGAAGAACATCGCCTCGTGGATTCAGCCCCCATGGCCCCGCTAGCTCCGGAAGTGAGGGCGCCTGGCGCGACTGATGAGGTCCCAGCTGCTCCGGAACCCGCGATCACCCAGACCCTGGTGATGATGTCGCCTCCCCCCACTGCTGCACCTCCACTCCTTGGTTCTTCCGCTCCTGCTGCTGTTCTGGAACGTGCTCTTTCGGAGATGACCCAGTTGCAGGAAGATCTTCTAGGCGCAGACCCACGCCTGGTGGCCGGGCGCCTGGAGTTGGCCCCTGGCTGGCTTCACTCTGACCTGGCGGTTGGCGCGGCGCTGGGCCAGGCTGCTGCGGCTTCCGAGAAGGAGAAGCAAGGAGCCGCCAGCGCTGCAGCCGATCGCGAGACGGCGCTGAAAGACGCCAAGGCCGCCCGTGACCGCTGCCAAGTGCTGGAGGGCGAGTTGCAGAGCCTGCGAGACAAGTACGCCGAAGAGGCACGCTGCCGCCAAGCGAAGGAGGAGGAGATGAAGGCCCGGGAGGAAGCCGTCAAGAACCATGATGCTGAGCTGGCGGAGCTGGGGAAGACGCAGGCCGTCGAGCGCAACCGGTTGGAAGAGTTGGAGCGAAAGATGGGGACGAGGGAGGCCGATCTTGATGCCAAGGCGCGAGTCCTGGCCGAAGACCGCGTGGCCTTCACTGATCTCGAGAAGAGATCTCGCAAGGCGCTGAAGACACTCTACGAGGACGGCCTGGAGAAGCCGCTGGACACCGACGAGGACGGCCCCGCCCAGCTGCTTCCTCTCTTGGTGAAGGCGCTTGAGGACGTCGTTGATGGCCTCGGTCCCATGGCGGAGGCAGAAGCTCGCGTCCTGTCTTCGGCTGCACTGACTCGTGTCTTCAGCCATCTGCACCACCGCGACCCCAACGCTCGCCTTGACGAGCTGCTGGAGCCTGTGGCTGAAGATCACTGTGAAGCCGCTGCCGCAGCTGTACAAGGTCAAGTGGAGGCCTTGCTGAGGAAGTTCCGCGGCTTTGTCTCCGATCCTCTGTCCGGCGATGTCGCCGATCCTGCAGCTGGTGCTAAAGGTGAAGATGACGCACCTTCCGCAGGTGCTGGCGGCGCCCGGGGGTGACCTGCGGCTATTCTCCCGTTTCGTTCCTGCAACATGCATTAGGCCTCGTGGAGGTGTTTAGACTTTCATTTGGCATCATGAGGACAATGTGTTTGTAATATTTGCTTCGAGATTTTGCAATTTCCTTCCTATTTTCTTTGCGTTCTGCGTCGGCAGAGCCCGGCCCCGTGCATACCTCAACCGCCATTGGACCGACCGGAGACCAGGACGGACCAAGGAGTGAGGGGCTACGTGACCAGTTAGGCTCCTGAGTCACGATGCTCAGGAGTCCCCCTTGACGCGCAAACAGCTTATAGGGAGAGTTTGCGAGGATAGATTGATGTTCTACGTCGGCAGAGCCCGGCCCGCGCATACCTCAACCGCCATTTGGCCGACCGGAGACCAGGACGGACCAAGGAGTGAGGGGCTACGTGACCAGTTAGGCTCCTGAGTCGCGATGCTCAGGAGTCCCCCTTGGCGTGCAAACAATTTCCATACCTGCCCTCGCCGAGGCCTCGAGAGGGGCGCGCGATGCCCGGGTCTGGGAGACCTAGTTGGGTGGCGTGCCCTTGGGCGTGACCCGAGCGCAGCCCCCGTGCCCAGCCCCCTCGCGCGACTCTCCGAGGGGAGGCGTTGCGGTGAGGCTGGACGCTGAGCTCTGGGCTCCCTAAGGTTGGTACGACCGTGGGGCCGCCCTCAGTTGCTTATCACCAGCGCAGAGCATAGTGCTTCCGCTTGTGCATGGGCATAGCCGCTCCTTGGCAGTGTCGACGGCCAGCGCGGAGCATGGTGCTTTGGTACGTCTCCAACGTATCTATAATTTATGAAGTATTCATGCTATTATATTATCCGTCTTGGATGTTTATTGGGCTTTACTATGCACTTTTATATTACTTTTGGGACCAACCTATTGACCCAGAGCCCAGTGCTAGTTCCTGTTTTTTCCCTTGTTTCAGTGTTTCGAAGAAAAGGAATATCAAACGGAGTCGAAATGGAATGAAACCTTCTAGAGAAGTTATTTTTGGAAGGAAAGCAACCCGGGAGACTTGGAGTCCACGTCAAGAAAGCAACGAGGAAGGCACGAGGCAGGGGGCGCGCCCACCCCCCCTGGGCGCACCCTCCACCCTCGTGGGCCCCTCGTGGCTCCCCTGACGTACTTCTTCCGCCTATATATATCCATATACCCTAAAACGATTGGGGAACAGAATAGATCGGGATTTCCGCCGCCGCAAGCCTCTGTAGCCACCAAAAACCTCTCGGGAGCCCGTTCCGGCACCCTGCCGGAGGGGGGATCCCTCACTAGTGGCCATCTTCATCATCCCGGCGCTCTCCATGACGAGGAGGGAGTAGTTCACCCTCGGGGCTGAGGGTATGTACTAGTAGCTATGTGTTTGATCTCTCTCTCTCGTGTTCTTGATTTGGCACGATCTTGATGTATCGCGAGCTTTGCTACTATATTTGGATCTTATGATGTTTCTCCCCCTCTACTCTCTTGTAATGGATTGAGTTTCCCCTTTGAAGTTATCTTATCGGATTGAGTCTTTAAAGATTTGAGAACACTTGATGTATGTCTTGCCATGTGTATCTGTGGTGACAATGGGATATCACGTGATTCACTTGATGTATGTTTTGGTGATCAACTTGCGGGTTCCACCCACGAACCTATGCATAGCGGTTGGCACACGTTTTCGTCTTGACTCTCCGGTAGAAACTTTGGGGCACTCTTTGAAGTACTTTGTGTTGGATTGAATAGATGAATCTGAGATTGTGTGATGCATATCGTATAATCATACCCACGGATACTTGAGGTGACATTGGAGTATCTAGGTGACATTAGGGTTTTGGTTGATTTGTATCTTAAGGTGTTATTCTAGTATGAACTCTAGGGCTGTTTGTGACACTTATAGGAATAGCCCAATGGATTGATTGGAAAGAATAACTTTGAGGTGGTTTCGTACACTACCATAATCTCTTCATTTGTTCTCCGCTATTAGTGACTTTGTGACTCTTTGTTGCATGTTGAGGGATAGTTATATGATTCGATTATGTTATTATTGTTGAGAGAACTTGCACTAGTGAAAGTATGAACCCTAGGCCTTGTTTCCTAGCATTGCAATACCGTTTATGCTCACTTTTACCACTTGCTACCTTGCTTTTTTTTATTTTCAGATTACAAAAACCTATATCTACCATCCATATTGCACTTGTATCACCATCTCTTCGCCGAACTAGTGCACCTATACAATTTACCATTGTATTGGGTGTGTTGGGGACACAAGAGACTCTTTGTTATTTGATTGCAGGGTTGCTTGAGAGAGACCATCTTCATCCTACAGCTCCCACGGATTGATAAACCTTAGGTCATCCACTTGAGGGAAATTTGCTACTGTCCTACAAACCTCTGCACTTGGAGGCCCAACAACGTCTACAAGGAGAAGGTTGCGTAGTAGACATCAAGCTCTTTTCTGGCGCCGTTGCCGGGGAGGTGAGTGCTTGAAGGTATATCTTTAGATCTTGCAATCGAATCTTTTAGTTTCTTGTTTTATCACTAGTTTAGTTTATAAAAGAAAACTATAAAAAATAAAAAAATTGAATTGAGTTTGTCTCATACGCTTCATCTTTTTAATATCTTTCGTGAGTATGATGGAAAAGAAAATTGTGCCAAAGTGTTAGAAGAAGAATGCATTAAAATGTTTGGCACTAAATCTTTGAACGATGAGCATGATTGCAATGTTGTTAGTATGAACTCCTTGAATAACCATAGTACTAATGATGATTGCACTAGTTATGATGAAAATGTCTCCTATAAACATGTCAATTTTTGTGGAGTGCATTGGGTTTGCAAGTACACACCAAATAGGGAAGATAGATATTGCAAGAGGCATAAGCACTTAGAAACTAAATGGTTGCAAGAGAGGCTAGATGTTTGTGCTGAAAATTTAAAATTTCTTAGCCATACTTGTGAACTTTGCAATGAACGTGATCATTTCAATACTCAATGAAAATTGTTTCATGATCGTATCGTGTCCAAAAATTGTGATGACTTGATTTCCCTTGCTCATCATAATGAACTTAGTTTGCTCTTGGGTTATGAAGAAATGAAACGTATAACTAAGGACATTCCAGAATTTTCCCTTGATAGAGTTCTTCATTTTGATCTAGAGGAAATTTATATGTATTACATGGTGAATTGCATTGAAAATCCTTATATTGCAAACTACATAAAGAAAAGAAAACAAATAGAAGATGAAGAGAATGCTAACAAAAGGGAAGGGACTTCCCAATATTCTCCTATTATTTCTTATGATGAATCAGGTAACGAGGAGGAGCCTTCTATTCAACCAATCTCATTAATAAGGAGCTACAAAAAGAGGATTGAACCCACACATGAGGTGAAGAAGAAGAAAAGAAAAAGGAAGAGAGGTAAAAAGATATCTCTCCCAAATAATGTTGCTCATATTATTGTTGTGCCTCATGAAAATGAAGATGATGCACTTGATGATGATCTCGTTATGCCTATTGCTTGTTGTGATGATTATGATTGGGAAGATAATGATACTCCTTATGATCTTGAAAATCTTTTTGGCACTTGCTTGGAAGAATATGATAATTGCTATACTATTGGTGCTATCCATACTATTAATGATGAGAGTGATTATGCTTATGATATGAAAAGGCCCAAGCTTGGGGATGCTATGTTTGATGAAGATGATGTTTTTGAGAATATATTTGCTGCAATTAATGTTTGTCCCAAGCTTGGGGAGGCTACGTTTAATGAAGATGATATTTCTAGTCTCCCAAGTTTTGATATGCAAATTTATAATGATGATAGCATGCCTCCTACTTATGATGATTATATTGATGAAAGTGGGTTTGGAAGAGTGTCAACTTTAGGAAGTAATGGTCCCATTATTTTGGAGGATGTTGAATCTTATAATATTTATGAAATTGGATTTGGAGAGGTCATGACTTTATTTAGTGATGAGTCCACTATCTTGGAAGAGGTTTCAATCGATTATGATGAGAACAAAGTTGCTACTTATGATGATTATTGTGATGAAACTTATGCTATAAAAAGTAGTGATGATTATATTTATAAAACTTGTCATGATTATGATTACCCTTTTCTGAACATTACTCTTTTAATGTGGAAACAATTTATAGTATTCAAGTCTCTTATGATACTCCCACTATTACGAATGAGAAGAATTTTGCTTATGTGGAGAGTAGTAAATTTTCTATGCTTGTAGATCATGAAAAGAATGATTTAGGTGCTGGTTATATTGTTGAATTCATTCATGATGCTACTGAAAATTATTATGAGGGAGGAATGTATGCTTGTAGGAATTGCAATAATATCAAGTTTCCTCTCTATGTGCTTAAAGTTTCGAAGTTATGCTTGTTTTGCCTTCCTATGCTAGTTGATTATTGTTCCCATAAGTTGTTTGCTCACAAAATCCCTATGCATAGGAAGTGGGTTAGACTTAAATGTGCTAGTCATATTCTTCATGATGCTCCCATTATGTTTCAATTCTTATCTTTTATGTGAGCATCATTGAAATCATCATGCCTAGCTAGGGGCGTTAAACGATAGCGCTTGTTCGGAGGCAACCCAATTTTATTTTAGTTTCTTGCTTTTTGGTTCTGTTTAGGAATAAATATTTGATCTAGCCTCTGGTTAGATGTGGTTTTATGTTTTAATTAGTGTTTGTGCCAAGTAAGACCTATAGGATCTTCTTGGATGATAGTTATTTGATCCTGCTGGAAATTCCAGAAACTTTCTGTTCACGAAAACAATTGTTTAAAATCACCAAAACGTGATAAAATACTTGTTCCAATTGCAGCAGATCAATAATCAAATTATCTAGGTCGTCCTATTTTGGTAGAATTTTTTGAGTTCCAGAAGTTTGCGTTAGTTACAGATTACTACAGACTGTTCTGTTTTTTGACAGATTCTGTTTTTTGTGTGTTGTTTGCTTATTTTGATGAATCTATGGCTAGTAAAATAGTTTGTAAACCATAGAGGAGTTGGAATACAGTTGGTTTAACACCAAGATAAATAAAGAATGAGTTCATTACAGTACCTTGAAATGGTGTTTTGTTTTCTTTCGCTAATGGAGCTTACGAGTTTTCTGTTAAGTTTTGTGTTGTGAAGTTTTCAAGTTTTGGGTAAAGATTCGATGGACTATGGAATAAGGAGTGGCAAGAGCCTAAGCTTGGGGATGCCCAAGGCACCCCAAGGTAATATTCAAGGACAACCAATAGCCTAAGCTTGGGGATGCCCCGGATGGCATCCCCTCTTTCGTCTTCGTTCATCGGTAACTTTACTTGGAGCTATATTTTTATTCACCACATGATATGTGTTTTGCTTGGAGCGTCATTTTATTTTCTTTTGTTTTGCTTGCTGTATGAATAAAATACCAAGATCTGAAATTCTTAAATGTGAGAGAGTCTTCACATAGCTACATAATTATTTAACTACTCATTGATCTTCACTTATATCTTTTTGGAGTAGTTTGTCATTTACTCGTGTGCTTCACTTATATTCTATGAGTATATGGTTGAATGATTTGAATGTCATAAATCTGAAATTATATATGTTTCATATGCCTTTTCCCATGGGGATTAATGCCTTTACATATAATAAGTAGAGGTGGTAAATTTATTGAAGGTTAGCAAACATTGTATTAGTCACTTGAACAATTCATGAAAGAATATTGAAGGAAGAGAGATTTCACATATAAAAATACTATCTTGGACATCTTCTATGATTGTGAGCCCCATTAATTATTTTCAAACCTGAGCAAATTAGTTGAAGTTGGACAAGGAAGACAACATAATGAGTTATGCTTGGGTATATTTGTATAGAAGTTATATTGTTATGGATCCTCTAACATGTGGTGCTTGCTATTTAGAATCCTTTGCTAGCCAAAATATCTGTACTAAGCGGGAATACTGCTTGTGCATCCAAATCCCTTGAACCAAGTTTCTTCCACGAGTGTCCACCATATCTACCTATATGCGGTATTTACCTGCCGTTCCAAGTAAATTTGCATGTGCCAAACTCTAAACCTTCAAATAATAATCTGTTTTGTATGCCCGAATCGCTCATGTAGCGACTAGGGGCTAGCAGTATCTTCCATGCTAGGTGGGTTATTCTCACGATGAGTGCACTCCGCTCATCATTCACGAGAATATGGCTGGTAACTGGGATGCCCAGTCCCATGATCAAAAGATCGAAATCAAATCAAAAATAATTGCAAACAAAACTCCCCCAGGATTGATGTTAGTTGGAGGCACCCGTTGTTTCGGGCAAGCCATGGATTGATGATTGTTGGTGGAGGGGGAGTAAAAATCTTTACCTTTCTGTTTGGGAACCGCCTATAATGTATCTAGTATGGAAGATATTGGGAACTCTTGGTCGTTATGTTGACAATGAAAGCATACCTCTCAAAATTATTTTCATCTCTGTTTTTGCTTCGAGCTCTGGCACCTCTGCAAATCCCCGCTTCCCTCTGTGAAGGGCCTATCTTTTACTTTTATGCAAGAGTCAGTAGTATTCCTTCTCATTCCAACCTACTCTCTAGTTGGCAAGCATCATGTGATGGAAAGATCTGAGCATATATGGCCATTCAAATATATTTGATCATGAATTATTATTGTTGACAATTATCTATATGATAAATGAGTTGGGAGGCGAAACATTAAGCCCCTATCTTTCTCTGTGTTCGATGGATGCTATTTGTTCTAAAAATATGCTTTGAGTGGTAGCAATCATGGAAGACTAAAAGATAGTTGAGTATGTGAAGTTTGCTGAATCAAAGCTCTGACATAGACTCTTCCTGAAAATAAGATGAATTGTAATTGTTTGATGACTAATAACACGGTTTGTTAGTTTTCAAGCAGTTTATGGTCTATGCTTTAACACGGGAATAGTTTGTTACTTGTTCATGAAAAGTTTTATGAGTTGAGCTACTGTTATGACATGTAATGATGCTAGAAAAGGTGATTGAAATTATCATTGATCAAAATTGCGCACCTGCTAGCATTCACACTTCATAAATTATTTCTTTTATCATTTACCTACTCGAGGAAGAGCAGGAATTAAGATTGGGGATGCTGATACGTCTCCAACGTATCTATAATTTATGAAGCATTCATGCTATTATATTATCCGTCTTGGATGTTTATTGGGCTTTACTATACACTTTTATATTACTTTTGGGACTAACCTATTGACACAGAGCCTAGTGCCAGTTCCTGTTTTTCCATTGTTTCAGTGTTTCGAAGAAAAGGAATATCAAATGGAGTCGAAACGGAATCAAACCTTCTGGAGAAGTTATTTTTGGAAGGAAAACAACCCGGGAGACTTGGAGTCCACGTCAAGAAAGCAACGAGGAAGGCACGAGGCAGGGGGGCGCGCCCACCCCCCTGGGCGCGCCCTCCACCCTCGTGGGCCCCTCGTGGCTCCCCTGACGTACTTCTTCCGCCTATATATATCCATATACCCTAAAACGATCGGGGAACAGAATAGATCGGGAGTTCCGCCGCCGCAAGCCTCTGTAGCCACCAAAAACCTCTCGGGAGCCCACTCCGGCACCCTGCCGGAGGGGGGATCCCTCACCGATGGCCATCTTCATCATCCCGGTGCTCTCCATGACGAGGAGGGAGTAGTTCACCCTCGGGCTAAGGGTATGTACCAGTAGCTATGTGTTTGATCTCTCTCTCTCTCGTGTTCTTGATTTGGCACGATCTTGATGTATCGCGAGCTTTGCTACTATATTTGGATCTTATGATGTTTCTCCCCCTCTACTCTCTTGTAATGGATTGAGTTTCCCCTTTGAAGTTATCTTATCGGATTGAGTCTTTAAAGATTTGAGAACACTTGATGTATGTCTTGCCATGCGTATCTGTGGTGACAATGGGATATCACGTGATTCATGCTTCCACTTGGGCGTGGGATGGGGGGCCCCCTCCGGGAGGAGCCCCCGGGGCGTGTACAGCCCCGCCCTAACACGTGGCTTGCACGACAGGGCTGCGAGGTGTATCTAGGCACTCGTGAGCCAGCGCGGGACTCACGAGGCCCTACCTCAAGGCGGGTTGCGCCTGGTCTTGAGTCTTGGTGACTGTGTATTCCTGCAAGGCGGTTAGGTGCAAGCACTCTACGTCCTCAGGTCCCGGCCCTCGAGCGAGCTCAGCCGCCGCTGGTATGCCAGGTCGCGATGCCGTGGTCAAGGCCAGGGGTGAGGGCTGGAGAGCCAGTAAGAGCTCCTGAGTCGCGATGCTCAGGAGCCCCCATTTTAACGCGCAAGCGAATTGCACGGGGTGAATGGACCCGCGGCGGGTGGCGGTCAAGCGGATGATAACCGTAAACAGGTTAATCAGGGAAAAGCAAATCAGCTTGGGTAAATGCAGGAAGATACATGCCACTGGGTCCGGCCCGAGCGGCTTGGGGATGATGCATCCCGAGGGGCGCCCCCAGCAAGGTAAGCTAAAGACATAAGCAAAAGGGATACATGCCACGGGGACGGACCCATGTGGCCTGGGAATGATGCAGCCCGAGGGGCGCTCCCAGCTAAATGAGCTTGGAAGATGTCACCTGGTTCTGTAGACGAAGTAGAGTTGGTGCAGCTGAAGGCGTGCGTCAAGGAATGACTCATCATGAGCCACCGGAGCCCTGAGCCTCGGGAGGCTCTGGGGGCTCGGGAGGTTCCCTGAAGACCGTCTCCATTTCCTCCAGGACGGCGTGGTACCTGGCCTCCTGAGCCGCCAGGACACGTCGCATGTTGTGCTGATAGGCTGACGCCACGCTCGGCAAGCCGAAGGGCATGCGAACGTAGCTATGTGGTGGGCCCTCGCAGTGGCCCACACGCGAAGGCCAGAAAGCGCTCCTGAGATGCGGCCATGTTGAGCCCTGGGACGTCGATGCAGACACGCAGCCCAACATCCTCCCCTGGATGGGGAGCTGCGGCTCGTGAGCAGCCGTCGCCGCGCATGGCTCTTGCGTCTTGCAGCTCCTGAGCGGTCTTGGTGATGAACTCTTGAGTGGTGGGCACTCCTTGCCCTGTGCTCTCCTGAGGGACACGTGCTGCGAAGCACGCCTCCAGGTGGTGCCCAAGCGCCTCCCTCGTGAGGTTGGCAAGGTCTGAGGCCCTCCAGAAGAGAGCCACCGAGCCCTGCCCGAGGAGGGCGCTGGGCGCGCCTTCCTATGCGATGGAGGGAGGCGTCCCTGGGACGGACACCGATCCTGATGAGGCTCCTGACGCGACGCCATCCTCGTGAGGCCCGGCGCGGCGCGACTGCTTCTTCTTGGGGATGGCCTCCAGAGGGCCCTCACTTCTGCTGTCGGGGTCGTCGATTGCTGTAGCTTGGAAGGCGCGCTCAAGGGAGCACACCGCATCTCTCTCTTCACATGGGACCGTGATGATTCCGCCGCTTCCCGACATCTTGAGGACGTTGTAGCTGTGGTGGGTGACTGCCATGAACTTGGCCAATGCCGGATACCCGAGGATGGCGTTGTACGGCAGGCGGATGTGCGCGACGTCGAAGTCGATGAGCTCGGTGCGGTAGTTCTTGCGCTCTCCGAAGGTGACAGGCAGGCGGACCTGCCCTATCGGTGTGGTGGAACCGTCGGTCACTCCTGAGAAAGGTTTGGTAGGCTGGAGCTGCTCATACGGCACTTGGAGGTTGTCGAACGTGTCGACGGACAGGACGTTGAGCCCTGCGCCGCCGTCGATGAGGGTCTTGGTAACCTGCACATTGCTGATGACTGGGGAACACAACATCGGGAGGGTGCCGGCGGTGGCCGCGCACTTGAGCTGATCTGCCGAGTTGAAAGTGATGGCGCATTGGGACCACTTGAGCGGGCACGTGGCCTCGAGCTTGGGGAGCACCGCGTTCACCTCGCGAGCGAACTGTTTGAAGATGCGCTGAGAGGCTGAGGCCTGGGCGCCGCCCAAGATGCAGGCGATTGCACGCGGCTCTTGGAAGCCCCCAGCCCCCTCGTCCTGATGGTGGTCGTCGTTCCTTCTTGGTGGCGGCAGCGGGGGAAGACCGGCGTTGCCTTGGGGGCGATCCTCAGGAGGCTGGTCCCTCCAGGCCCCCTCGCGAGGATGGTCCTGCCAGCGGTCCTCACGAGGCCTGTCACACCATTCCTGGCGCGGGCCATGGTTGTCCCAGCGTCCGCCTCCACGTCCTCCTCCACGGCCGTAGCCCCGGTCGCTGCGCTCGGGGCATCGACCGAAGCGTCCTTCCCGTATGGCTCTGAGCTCTTGGCAGTCACTGGTGTTGTGGGTGTTCAGGTTGTGGAAGGCGCAGAATGGTCGACCGTTCTTGGAAGACTCGGGCTGATCTCTGCCCCGCTTGGTGTCGGGCTCCACTGCGAGCACCACTGCCTCCTTGCGCTTCACGTCCTTGGCCTTGGCCTTCTTCTCCTCTGCACCCGCAGCTGGCAGCTCGAGGAGGGAGAGGCGCCCCTCCTCAGCTCTTGCGCACTTGGTTGCCAGGTTGAACAGCTCCTGAGATGTGTAGAGCTCCTCGTGGATAGCGAGCTCTTCCTTCATCTTGACGTCACGGACGTCGTCGGAGAAAGCGGAGATGATGGCCTCATCTGTGACCTTGGGGATCTTGAGGTGAGTGTTGTTGAAGTGCTGGATGTACTTCTGGAGGGTCTCCCCTGGTTGTTGCTTGATGCGGCGCAGGTCACCCGCGGCCGCGGGCGGTCGCGACTGCCCTGGAAGTTGGCGACGAAGCGGTCACGCATCTCGTCCCAGTAGGAGATCGAGCCGTGCTGCAGGTTCAGGAGTCAGGAGCGGGCTCCATCCTTGAGAGCCATGGGAAACTAGTTCGCCATGACTTTCTCATCCCCGTTGGCTGCTTCGATGCTCAGCTCATAGAGCTGCAGGAACTCCGCGGGGTCGGCGGTGCCGTCATAGCGAGGAGGCAGATCTGGCTTGAACTTGCCTGGCCAGGCGACGCTACGCAGCTCGGGGGTGAAGGCGCGGCAGCCAGCCGTGGTTGCTGGTGCCCGCCTCGGAGGTGGAGCTTGGTCTTGACGAGGTCCACGCGGCGCCGCTGTGGCGGTGCGCGGTCTTGACGGGGCGGCGCGGGGAGCGCAGGTGCAGCTTCTCGCGGCCGCGGGATTTCTTGACAGCTTCTCTCTTCACGCGCGGGCGCCGGGCGTGGCGGATCACGCCGCGGGGCCGCGCGCCTTGGTGCCAAGGTACCGTCTTGGGGCAGAGGTGGTAGAGGCGTGCCATGAGCCTCGTTGCCCGTGGCTGGCTGAGGGTGGGGCAGAGAGAGGGACGGCGCCGGGGAGCCCCCTGCGGCGCGGACGAGCTCAGCGACGTGATCAAGCCACTCCTCGTAGAGGTCGTTGACTAAGCGGTAGCGCAGGAGTTCGTTTGCCGCGATGAGCGTGGCCTGTGCCTCCATGGGAGCGCGGCACGCGTGAGACGAAGAACCGGCCGGGGTCAGCGACGAAGTGGCGGTGTGGCCATCCTGCCATACCGACGGATGCAGCAAGGACGCCTGCTGCTCGTTCCCCGCCGGGCCGGTGGCAGCGTTGGCGGCGGGAGATGGAGAACGACGAGGTGGCCCGCCGACGGGAGCCGTCTGAGCAACACGGGCGGTGAGGGCATCCCGACGCTCAGCCCGAGCACGGCGAGCGTCCGCCATGGAGACGACGGAGCGACGGAGCGATGAACTGATGGAAGGGAAGCTACGGCGCACCCCTACCTGGCATGCCAAATGTCGGATGTGGGGTTCCGGCAAACCCTTAAGGTTCGAACACTAGGGTGCGCGCGAAGTCTTTCCCTCCTACCGATCTACGCCCTAGCTCACTAAGATCTCGCGGACGAACTCAGCGAACTCGCAACACAGAAAGACACGAGATTTATACTGGTTCGGGCCACCGTTGTGGTGTAATACCCTACTCCAGTGTGGTGGTGGTGGATTGCCTCTTGGGCTGATGATGAACAGTACAGAGGGAAGAACAGCCTCCTGAGGTTGAGGTGTTCTTGTGCTTGCGAACTTGTGCGTGTCTCTGGATCTGATGCCTACTACTGTGGTGGCTAGACCTATTTATAGAGGCCCTGGTCCTCTTCCCAAATAATGAGCGGGAAGGGAGCCAACAACGGCGGGCAAGTTTGAAGGGGGACAGCTAGTACAAGCTATCCTGACAAAAGTGGTCTTCGCCTGCGAAAAGCTTTGGTGGTGACACCATCTTGGGCTCCACGATGACCTCCGTCTTGCCGTCCTCCTGGTCCTGGTCTCGTTGCACCGATATAGCAACCTTTGCCTGATGCCTCGGTACTCCTCGCCTGCGCTTGCCTCCTTAGCACCAAAGAGGAAACAAGGACACTTCGTGCGCTGGCGCTCGCTTGGTGTCGATCATCATGGCTCACGTCACGAGAGCCTCGTGAGGTTTGCCCCGCCTTGATATCTCCGCTCCTCGTGAGCCTGCCTGACTAGGCCGCTCCTAAGGAGGTCTCGCGTCGTCCGCCTTGCGAGGCTTGGCCCCTCGTGAGGGTATTGGATGGCTTGTTGATGAATACGGTCCGTTCGGCCTGCTGGCTCAGCCACGCCATGGGCCGCAGGCAGGCAAGTCTGGGGACCCCCGTTCCTAGAACGCCGACAAACTTCACAACACAAAACTCAGCAGAAAATCTCGTAAGCTCCGTTAGCGAAAGAAAACAAAAGACCACTTCAAGGTACTGTAATGAACTCATTCTTTATTTATATTGGTGTTAAACCTACTGTATTCCAACTTCTCTATGGTTTATAAACTATTTTACTAGCCATAGATTTATCAAAATAAGCAAACAACACACGAAAAACAGAATCTGTCAAAAACAGAACAGTCTGTAGTAATCTGTAACTAACGCAAACTTCTGGAACTCAAAAAATTCAGCCAAAATAGGACGACCTAGAAAATTTGTTTATTGATGAGCAGCAATTGGAATCAATATTTTATCATGTTCTGGTGATTTTTAACAATTATTTTCGTGAACAGAAAGTTTCTAGAATTTTCTGCAAGATCAAATAACTATCATCCAAGAAGATCCTATAGGTTTAACTTGGCACAAACACTAATTAAAACATAAAAACACATCTAACCAAAGGCTAGATCAAATATTTATTCCTAAACAGAAGCAAAAAGCAAAAAACTAAAAATAAAATTGGGTTGCCTCCCAACAAGCGCTATCGTTTAACGCCCCTAGCTAGGCATAAAAGCAAGGATAGATCTAGGTATTGCCATCTTTGGTAGGCAATTTCTTAATGGAGTTATGCTCGGTGATCCTTTGATCTAAAGTATCCAGCTGCTTATTGCAAAGTGTAATCAGATTATTCGTGCGGTTGATATTCCCACCAATACTTTTAAGAGGCTCAACAATTTTTTGTAACTTACATAATTTCTCTAGGATTTGAGTCTCTTCTTGGGTAAGGGGTGATACTTTTTGTAGGGGGAGAACTCCCACTATCCCCTCTATAATTTCATAAGCGAAGCTAGGACAATATCGATAAAACTGCCTTTGGCGGAAAAATCGAGGAGTTGTTTATGGGGCAAGGTTAGCCCAACATAAAAATTGCGAAGCAAAATTTTAAAATCCCCCTCTATATTGCAATTACGATAAGATTCGAGCATCCTAAACCAAGCATCTTTTAAATTTTCCCCTTGTCTTTGCTTGAAGTGGAGGACTTCAAAGTCGGGAGATGAAGGGATAAAGACCAAGCTAGCCATAACGACAAGCAAGCGAGAAAGAGGCGAACGGAAAAGAGAGGGCGAATAAAACGGCAAGGATGAAGTGGGGGAGAGGAAAACGAGAGGCAAATGGCAAATAATGTAATGAGGGAGATAAGGGTTTGTGATGGGTACTTGGTATGTTGACTTTTGCGTAGACTCCCCGGCAACGGCGCCAGAAATCCTTCTTGCTACCTCTTGAGCACTGCGTTGGTTTTCCCTTGGAGAGGAAAGGGTGATGCAGCAAAGTAGCGTAAGTATTTCCCTCAGTTTTTGAGAACCAAGGTATCAATCTAGTAGGAGGCCACGCACGAGTCCCTCGCACCTACACAAACAAATAAATCCTCGCAACCAACGCGATAAGGGGTTGTCAATCCCTACACGGTCACTTACGAGAGTGAGATCTGATAGATATGATAAGATAATATTTTTGGTATTTTTATGATAAAGATGCAAAGTAAAGAAAGTAAAATAAAAACGGCGCAAGAAATAGCTTGTTGATGGGAGATTAATATGATGGAAAATAGACCCGGGGGCCATAGGTTTCACTAGTGGGTTCTCTCAAGAGCATAAGTATTACGGTGGGTGAACAAATTACTGTTGAGCAATTGACAGAATTGAGCATAGTTATGAGAATATCTAGGTATGATCATGTATATAGGCATCACGTCCTAGACAAGTAGACCGACTCCTGCCTGCATCTACTACTATTACTCCACACATCGACCGCTATCCAGCATGCATCTAGAGTATTAAGTTCAAAAGAACAGAGTAACGCTTTAAGCAAGATGACATGATGTAGAGGGATAAACTCATGCAATATGAAATAAACCCCATCTTGTTATCCTCGATGGCAACAATACAATACGTGCCTTGCTGCCCCTACTGTCACTGGGAAAGGACACCGCAAGATTGAACCCAAAGCTAAGCACTTCTCCCATTGCAAGAAAGATCAATCTAGTAGGCCAAACCAAACTGATAATTCGAAGAGACTTGCAAAGATAACCAATCATACATAAAAGAATTCAGAGAAGATTCAAATATTGTTCATAGATAAACTTGATCATAAACCCACAATTCATCGGTCTCAACAAACACACCGCAAAAGAAGATTACATCGAATAGATCTCCACGAGAGAGGGGAGAACATTGTATTGAGATCCAAAAAGAGAGAAGAAGCCATCTAGCTAATAACTATGGACCCGAAGGTCTGAGGTAAACTACTCACACATCATCGGAGAGGGTATGGTGTTGATGTAGAAGCCCTCAGTGATCGATGCCCCCTCCGGCGGAGCTCCGGAACAGGCCCCAAGATGGGATCTCACGGGTACAGAAGGTTGCGGCGGTGGAATTAGGTTTTTGGCTCCGTATCTGGTAGTTTGGGGGTACGTAGGTATATAGGAGGAAGGAGTACGTCGGTGGAGCAACAGGGGGCCCACGAGGGTGGAGGGCGCGCCCCCCTACCTCGTGCCCTCCTGGTTGATGTCTTGATGTAGGGTCCAAGTCCTCTGGATCACGTTCGTTCCGAAAATCATGTTCCCGAAGGTTTCATTCCGTTTGGACTCCGTTTGATATTATTTTTCTGCGAAACTCTGAAATAGGCAAAAACAGCAATTCTGGGCTGGGCCTCCGGTTAATAGGTTAGTCCCAAAAATAATACGAAAGTGTATAATAAAGCCTAGTAATGTCCAAAACTGAATATAATATAGCATGGAACAATCAAAAATTATAGATACGTTGGAGACGTATCAGACATCACCCTTGAGGTGAATACGTTGGGAGGCAAAACAATAAGCCCCTATCTTTCTATGTGCCCGGTTGGAACGTTTTGCTCCTGTGTATGCGGTGAGTGTTAGCAATCATAGAAGACTATATGATGGTTGAGTATGTGGAGCTCTTACTTAAACTCTGTTGAATAAGTTGAATTACAATTGCTTGGTGACTGAGAACATAGGTTGTTGAGTTTCAAGAGAATTCATTGTTTGAACCTTAACATGTGAATTGGTTGCCACTATAACATGAGAAGTTTTATAAGAAAGAATTGCTGTTATGATGCTAGGAAAAGTGATTGAAATTGTCATTGATCAAACTTGTTCACTTTTCTAGCATTCACACTTCATAAATATTTCTTTTATCATTTACCTACTCGAGAACGAGTAGGAATTAAGCTTGGGGTTGCTGATACGTCTCCAACGTATCTATAATTTATGAAGTATTCATGCTGTTATTTTATCATTCTTGGATGTTTTACAATCATTTTATAGCAACTTTATATCATTTTTTGGGACTAACCTATTGACCCAGTGCCCAGTGCCAGTTGCTATTTTTTGCTTGTTTTTTACATCGCAGGAAATCGATATCAAACGGAGTCCAAACACCGCGAAACTTGTTGGAGATTTTTTATGAACCAGAACACCCAAGATGGGCCAGAGCAGAATCTGGGGGTGCCCTGAGGGGGGCACAACCCACCCGGGCGCGCCTGGGGGCCAGGTGGGTTGTGCCCACCTCGGTGGCCTAAATTCAAAAATATCCCAAAACCCTTGGGGGTTAACCTAGATCAGAAGTTCCGCCGCCGCAAGGCTCTGTAGTCACCGAAAACCAATCTAGACCCCGTTCCGGCACTCTACCGGAGGGGGGAATCATCTCCGGTGGCCATCTTCAGCATCCCAGCGGCCACCACGATGAGGAGGGAGTAGTCCACCCTCGGGGCTGAGGGTTTGTACCAGTAGCTATGTGTTTAATCTCTCTCTCTCTCTCATGTTCTTGAGATGTCACGATCTTGATGTATCGCGGGCTTTGTTAATATAGTCGGATCATATGGTGTTTTCCCCTCTCTACCTTGTTGTGATGAATTGAGTTTTTTCCTTTGAGATTTCATTGTTATCGGATTGAATACTTTTATGGATTTGAGAACACTTCATATATGTCTTGCAATTGAATACTCGTGGTGACAATGTGTAGGATCGAAAGTATGTCTAGAGGGGGGTGATTAGACTACTTGACCAAACAAAAATCTAGCCTTTTCCCAATTTTATGTTTTGGCAGATTTGAGCAACTTAGCACTAGTCAAGCAACCAAGCTACGCATGCAAGTCTAAGAGTATAGCAGCGGAATGTAAGACATTGCACATGAAGGTAAAGGGAGGAGTTTGGAGGGAGCAAATGCAATGTAGACACGGAGATTTTTGGCTTGGTTCCGATAGGTGGTGCTATCTTACATCCACGTTGATGGAGACTTCAACCCATGAAGGGTAACGGTTGCGCGAGTCCACGGAGGGCTCCACCCATGAAGGGTCCATGAAGAAGCAACCTTGTCTATCCCACCATGGCCATCGCCCACAAAGGACTTGCCTCACTAGGGTAGATCTTCACGAAGTAGGCGATCTACTTGCCCATACAAACTCCTTGGTTCAACTCCACAATCTTGACGGAGGCTCCCAAGTGACACCTAACCAATTTAGGAGACACCACTCTCCAGAAGGTAATAGATGGTGTGTTGATGATGAACTCCTTGCACTTGTGCTTCAAATGATAGTATCCCCAACACTCAACTCTCTCTCACATATTTGGATTTGGTGGAAAGATGATTTGAGTGGAAAGCAACTTGGAGAAGGCTAGAGATCAAGATTTATGTGGTTGGAATGGAATATCTTGACCTCAACACATGAGTAGGTGGTTCTCTCTCAGAAAATGTATGATGGAAGTGTAGGCATGTTCTGATGGCTCTCTCCACGCATGAAGAGGGGTGGAGGGACCGAATAATGAAACTCAGTCAGACAGATTTAGTTCAAAATGTGAACGTTAGTCTTTTCGGTGGGACCGACATGTCAACTTAGTGAACTCGGTGTGACCGAAGTGGATGACTCGGTCATACCGAAATGCACAAAGAGGTTTTGGAAGTTTAAGTCTATGACGAACCTGGGACTCCGAGTGCTCCTCACACAGAGTGGTTCCATCTGACTTGATCAAACTTTGTGATGTAGCATGAATAGAGTTTGAGACGAGAAAAGCATAGATAGCTAGAGGGAGTTCTTAGGCATTCTTGTCCATCCGTTTGGCAAAAGAGAAAAAGCCAAACAGACAAAGCAACAAATGGATGTCCTCGAATGAGTAAAATATGCAATCGACATGCTCATACAATAAAATGGCAAATGAAATATGTGACAAAGCATGCACAAACACTCTAGCATCTATCAAGCAATTGGCGATGACTAGGTCATCTATATATGAGTATATTGACTTAGGAGCCAAATGAGGACATTTGATCATAGGTCATACTCATCGTTTAAGCACAAGTGGGGTTACCACTTTTACATAAAGCATTGTTGTGTTCACACCATTAGAGTTGCTTTAGCTCAATTGGTTAGAGTAAAGCTCCCCCTAAATGTGATATCCCCCCTAAGAGGGATGAACTAACCTTGGGTTTTGTCGATGATGACTTCATGTAGGTCTTGAAGATGTGGATGCTCAATGTTGATGTAGATCATTCGGAGCAATCCATTGGAGTGAGTTGCACTTCCAATACCTACACGGGTTAGTCCCACAAGGAACAGACAAGGATATCCATAGACATAGAGTGATGTTCACATAAGATAATGTCCATGAAAGCATTAGGTTACCTTGTCCCTTGTCTTACCAACAAGAGGGTTTGTGACTCCTTGAACTAGTGCAAGATGTGGAAGTTGTTTGCACAAGTCATTGCCAAAAGATATGAGTGAAGTATGTTGGCGGAGTCACCCTCAAGAACTCTCTAGTTCTTCTTCTTTGGGATCTACACCATCTTGATGGGAATCCGTGGAGTTGTGTCATACTTGATGTAGTAGAACTTGATGTAGTCTTGGGAACCCACTTGACCAAGGCCTTGGGAGCTTCTTCAAATGCATCAATCTCCTCTTGAAGCTTGTCCTTGCCTTTTTGCTTGTGATCTTGTGGTGGAAGATCATCTTGAGCTTGTGTTCCTTGGAAAGAAGTAGGATCATACTTCTCTTGTTGAGGAACAAACTTCGTCTTGGGGTATTGATCTTCTTCCCACTCAACTCCATTGGCATCGAACTTTCGTTCAAAACCAACACCTTGATTCTTCCGGTGTCTTCCTTGCTTTCGTACAATTTCCTCAAATTGCTTACTTTCGGCAAGGCTTTTGTAAACACCTTTCTCTATAATTCCCTTCAATAAGCTATTTTCTTGCTCAAGTGTAACATGGCTAAGAGAATCATTAGTGGAATCAATAGAACTACTAGAAGCAACAACATTGGGTTTAGCATGATTATTGTTACTACTAGATGAAGAATCTTTCTTACTCTTGTTGCTAGATTTTACTTGTGGCATGTAAGTAGACAAGAGTAAACGCTTGGCAATGTAAGAAGAACTTTTCTTGCAAAGATCATCATTGATTGCCTTTAAGAACTCATGCTCTTGCTCAAGGTTGAGCTTTTCAAAGCGTAGCTTCTCATGAGTCTTTAAAAGTTCTCGATGATCTTCCAAGGTAGTTTCATGAGCTAACTTAAGAGTGTTTAGTTCTTTAGTTAGACGCTCAATCTCCTTCTTATAATCGTCATTCGTTTTATCTTGATTAGCATGATTAATAGCAAATTCATCATAGTTTTCATAACTAGAGTTATCAACAAGTAAATCAATCTCCTAGCAAATCATCTTCATCACTATTGAAATCAAAATACTCGGGGTGTGATACCTTTGGGCCTTTATCCATGAAGCATCTTCCAATTCCTTCATTTGGTGAGTCAAATATGTCATAGGAGTTGGTTGACACAAGTGCTAGACTGGCAACACCTTCATCTTGAGTATATTCGGAGTCGGAGTGATAACTTCTTTCAGAGTGATGGTCGGAGTCGGAGCCGGATACCCATTCACCAACGTGAGCTTGATGTCTTCGTTTTGTGTAGCTCTTTGATGATCTGTCTTTCCTTTCCGAATCCTTGCTTCTCCAAGAGGTTCTACGTTCATAACGATCATCTCTACTCCTTCTCTCTCTTGGTGGTGATTCTTCTCTTCTACTTCTTCTTTTGGGAGAATCTTCTCTTCTTTTGTAGGGAGCCGTACACTCATTGGAGTAGTGTCCGAGTCTTCCACAATTGTAGCAATTTCGTTCACGACTTGAAGATCTTTTGTCATTGTAGGACCTTGACTTGGAACTTCTCTCCTTGCTTCTACTCTTGTAGAACTTGTTGAAGTTCTTCACCATTAGGCTCAATTCTTCATTGAAGGTTTGTTTCTCACTTGATGATGTGGGAGCTTCACATGAGGCTTTGTAAGCACCACTTGACTTGTTGTGGAGCTCTTCCTTATCCTTAAGTGACCTCTCATGAGCAACAATTCTTCCAATGACTTCCGTTGGCTTGAGACCTTTGTAATTGGGCATCATTTGGATCAATGTGCACACGGTATCATATTTTCCATCCAAGGCTCTTAGGATCTTCTTGACAATGAATCTATCGGTCATCTCTTCGCTTCCTAAGCCGACAATCTCATTTGTGATGAGAGCAAGCCTAGAGTACATTTCAGCGACACCTTCACCATCCTTCATTTTGAACTTGTCAAGCTGACTTTGAAGCACATCCAATTTGGATTCCTTGACGGAGTCGGTACCCTCGTGCATATCAATCAAAGTATCCCAAATTTCCTTTGCATTCTCAAGACGGCTGATTTTGTTGAATTCTTCGGGGCACAATCCGTTGAAGAGAATATCACATGCTTGAGATTGTATTGCAGCATCTTCAACTCTTCTGCGATAGCTTCACGGTTCGGTTCTCTCTCATCAAAGAATTCACCTTGCAAGCCAATACACACAATAGCCCAAACGGCGAGGTTATGTCCAAGAATATGCATTTTCATCTTGTGCTTCCAACTAGCAAAATTAGTACCATCAAAGTAAGGACCTCTACGGTGGTAATTTCCCTCGCTAGACGCCATACTCTCCTAGGTTGTGAAACCAAGGCTATGATCACCAAATGCTATGGAAATCAAGGCAAATGGAAACCAAAGCTCTGATACCACTTGTAGGATCGAAAGTATGTCTAGAGGGGGGGTGATTAGACTACTTGACCAAATAAAAATCTAGCCTTTCCAAATTTTATGTTTTGGCAGATTTTAGCAACTTAGCACTAGTCAAGCAACCAACCTACACATTCAAGTCTAAGAGTATAGCAGCGGAATGTAAGACGTTGCACATGAAGGTAAAGGGAGGAGTCTGGAGGGAGCAACTGCAATGTAGACACGGAGATTTTTGGCGTGGTTCCGATAGGTGGTGCTATCGTACATCCACGTTGATGGAGACTTCAACCCACGAAGGGTAACGGTTGCGCGAGTCCACGGAGGGCTCCACCCACGAAGAGTCCACGAAGAAGCAACCTTGTCTATCCCACCATGGCCATCGCCCACGAAAGACTTGCCTCACTAGGGTAGATCTTCACGAAGTAGGCGATCTACTTGCCCGTACAAACTCCTTGGTTCAACTCCACAATCTTGACGGAGGCTCCCAAGTGACACCTAACTAATCTAGGAGACACCACTCTCCAAAAGGTAATAGATGGTGTGTTGATGATGAACTCCTTGCTCTTGTGCTTCAAATGATAGTCTCCCCAACACTCAACTCTCTCTCACAGATTTGGATTTGGTGGAAAGATGATTTGAGTGGAAAGCAACTTGGAGAAGGCTAGAGATCAAGATTTATGTGGTTGGAATGGAATATCTTGACCTCAACACATGAGTAGGTGGTTCTCTCTCAGAAAATGTATGTTGGAAGTGTAGGCATGTTTTGATGGCTCTCTCCACGAATGAAGAGGGGGTGGAGGGGTATATATAGCCTCCACACAAAATCTAACCGTTACACACAAATCACCAAACTCGGTGGGATCGAATAATGAAACTCGGTCAGACCGATTTAGTTCAAAATGTGAACGTTAGGCTTTTTGGTGGGACCGACATGTCAACTCGGTGGGACCGATTTCATTAGGGTTAGGGCATAACGTAATCTCGGTGAGACCGATTACACAAACTCGGTGGGACCGGATTTTGGTAATAAGCTAAACAGAGAGTTGGTTAGGCAAACTCGGTGGGACCGATTTGCTCATCTCGGTGAGACCGAAACGTTACGAAAGGGAAACAGAGAGTTTGCATTGCGAACTCGGTGGGACCGATCGGTCATCTCGGTTGGACCGAAACGTTACGAAGGGAAACAGAGAGTTTGCAATCCCATCTTGGTGAGACCGAGATCCCTATCGGTAAGACCAAAGTGACTAGGGTTTTGTGGCAGTGGCTATGTCAAATGAACTCGGTGGCACCGGATAGAATGTTTTGGTGGGGCCGACTTTGACTTTTGGTTTGGGACATATGTGGATATGAGAAAGTAGTTGAGGGTTTTGGAGCATATCAATAAGCATTTTGAGCAAGTAACCCATTAAGCAACACCTCATCCCCTTTTAATAGTATTGGCTTTTCCTATGGACTCAATGTGATCTTGGATCACTAAAAGTAAAATGTAGAGTCTTGAGCTTTAGAGCTTGATCCAAGCTTTTGTCCTTAGCATTTTGAGGGGTCCACATTTCTCATCCATGCCATGCCAATCATTGAGCTTTCCTGAAATATTTATCTTGAGATGGCATTAGCTCAATGAGCTATATGTTGTTAGGAATTACCAAAACCACCCAGGGATAGTTGCACTTTCACAATGGGGTATCGTATTGATTCACTTGATATATGTTTTGGCACTCAACTCACGGATTCCCGAGGTGACATTGGGGTAATCTATGCATAGGGGTTGATGCACGTTCTTGTCTTTGTTTCTCCGGTAAAAATCTTGCGGCACTCTTTGAAGTTCTTTGTGTTGGATTGAGTATTATGAATATGAATTTGCTTTGGTGTTATTTTAGTACGAACTCTAGGATAGATCGAACGGAAAGAATAGCTTTGCGTTTTTTACTATGAACTCTTGAATAGATCGAATGGAAAGAATAGCTTTGAGGTGGTTTCGTACCCTACAAATAATTTATTCTTATGTTCTCCGCTAGATAGGAACTTTGGAGTGATTCTTTATCGCACTTTGAGGGATGGTTATATGATCCAATTATATTAGCATTGTTGAGAGGTTGCACTAGTGAAAGTACGGACCCTAGGCCTCATTTTCAAGCATTGCAATACCGTTTTTGTGCCCATTTACTATTTGCTACCTTGCTGTTTTTATTTATTCAGATTATAAAAATATATTTCTACCATCAATATTACACTTATATCACAATCTCTTCGCCGAACTAGTGCACCTATACAATTTGCCGTTGTATTGGGTGTGTTGGGGACACAAGAGATTTCTTGCATTTGGTTGCAGGGTCGTTTGAGAGAGACCATCTTCATCCTACGCCTCCCACATATTGATAAACCTTAGGTCATCCACTTGAGGGAAAATTGCTATTGTCCTACAAAACTCTGTGCTTGGAGGCCCAATACAAGTCTACAAGAACAAGTTGAGTAGTAGACATCACAACGCACGAGCACATACTTTTTTTTCCTAGACAACACGGGCACATAATAAAGAAAGAAAAATGAGATAGAAAGGGCCGGCCCGTTGTACACATAGAGAAAGATGGGATCGAGGAGTGAGGACAAGGACGGAAGCGGGTGCAGGCCGCAATTATTTCTTGCATTTACTGGGTTTTGAACCCTGAACCTCTTGGTTGTAAGTTTATGCACCTAACACTCCCCTTCACGTCTATACTTCTTTGAAGCTATATGACATGGGCAGCGGGGGCATGCCGCAATTATTTATTGCGTTTACTAGGTTTTGAGCCCTAAACCTCTTGGTTGTAAGTTTATGCACCTAACCAGTTCACCCATCAATTATAAAGGCTCCCGCTCTTGTTTCTCTCCGCCTTGGCGAGGAGCTCCATCACATTGTTGATCCGACTAAACCACATAGCAGTGGATGGTAACCCGGGGGGAGGGGTGGCTGGACGCGGCGGAACTCAAGGCCTACCCGCAGTGGTGGTACCGGGTGATGCAGGTGCAGGTATATGTAGGGTACGATAGAGAATAGAGTTGACACTTTTAGTATAGGGCATCTGCTAGAGACGCTCTTATGGAGCATCCCGAATAACAGCCATCAGTTCAATTATTTTAGAGCATCATCGGTTTAAAAAAGATTGCCCCCCACATCACAACTAAAAAAACTATAGCTACAAAAAACCTTGCTCAGCAAACAACCATCAATTCAAATCAGGTACTTGCGTCATTGACGTACCGGGTTATCTGGTGGATCTGAAAAACTACCTCATGATCCATCAATCAAAACATAAAGGGCTCATCACACTATCCGCAGGATCAACATGAGTATTTGACCTGGGTATATTTTTTTCCCGTTTCAGGTATCTCACATGTCACAGAAAGGACGGCGTACCAGCAGTTCACGGAGCTGGTTGGTTTCGGAAATTTCTCAAGATGTGATGCGTGTGTATACGTTGTAGGCATGTTTAGGCGCATAGCGGGGCGTGGGTTGTGGTGTGCCTGGCCTGTGTGTCGTGCATCCGATTGGGTTCTACATCTTTGTATTTGTATAATCTATACCTAATAATAAAGAGGTTATTGCTTTTGGTGGTATGTTACCGAAATTGCCCTTAAAGTTACAAAATATTACCCAGCGATGCCACATATAAGTGATAAAAAACGTTTAACACAGGGGAATCCCGCCTGGACTGGCCCATGCAGTAGGAACCTTCTATACTGCGCTCAGCGCAGTGGGAGAAGACACGGCGCCCCTATTTGGTCCAACCCATGTCCGGGAGGCCTGGTTTTAAATTTTGTTTTTATTTTTCGTTTTTGTTTTCCGTTTTCATTTTTTATACTTTAAATAATTTGGGAATCTAGTTTCGAAAATAAAAAAATTTAGAATTTTGAAATAAAATATTTAATAATCATATTCTTTTGTGGATTCAGAAAATGTTCACGAGCCTTAAAAAATGCTTGCATGTTTCAAAAAATGTTCACGAAATCAAAAAAAATTCATGATGTTTTTAAAAAGTTTATCTATTAAACAATGTTAATGAAATTGAAAAACAATTCGCCAATTCAAAAAATATTCATGAATTTAAAAATATCCTAAAATCTCTAAAACTGTTTGTGATTTGCAAAATAGTTTATTGATTTAAAAAATGTTCGCTGATTCAAAATTTATCATGCATTTCCAAAAATGTTCGTTAAATCAAAAATGTTTGTTAAATCAAAAAACTGTTTGTGAATTTCAAAAATTGTTGCACCAAACAATTTCCAAAAATATGTTCGTCAAACCTAGAAATATTGATCTATTCAAGAAAAATGATTTTAAAATGTTCGGAAATTTTTAAAAATGTTTGCAAATAGTACAAAATGTTCATGATTTTATAAAATATTCAAAAATCTGTAAAAATGTTCATAATTTCAGATATGTTCATGAGTTTAAAAAATGTTCATGATTTTCAAAAAAAATCACGATTTCATGATAATGAGAGTGGTCGTGTATCTAGGTGATGTAGGAAAATATGGTCATGGTCATGGCCATTGGGGATTATGATATTTTTCTTTCTCCCGTTGCAATGCACGGACCGTTTTTGCTAGTTGAGGCTAAAAAATGTAAAAGGCTCACCTGCACATAGTCAAACAAAAAAACACGAATCTCAAAGCGCATGCCGCAAGAACCCAACGGAGGTACGCGCCGGTCGAGTTGGCAGAAGAATCTTCTTCGGTTGAGACGTTGCTTTCCCTGTCCACCTCCCCATCCCAAGATCCAACCCAGATGCACTGTAATCGTTGGCCACCATCTCCACCTACCGTTGCTTGATTTCAAAGCGCCGATCACTCACTCACTCACTGAAGGGAGCTACTCCACTCCACTAGCTAAGCCACACACAGCCACACCAAGCACAGTACAGATAGCCGAGAGGAGCCATGAGCAAGGACAGGCACGAGCACCACCTGCGGCGCTGCTGCGGCGGCCTCGCGGCGTGCCTCCTGTTCCTGGTCGTCGCCGTCGCGGTCACCGCGCTCATCGTCTACCTGGTGCTCCGCCCCGCCAAGCCCTCCTTCTACCTGCAGGACCTGCAGCTCCGCTCCGTCAGCCTCGGGGACCCGTCCCTGTCCGCCACCGCGCAGGTCACGCTCGCCTCCCGCAACCCCAACGACCGCGTCGGCGTCCTCTACCGGCGCCTCGACGTCTTCGTCACCTACCGCGACGAGCCCGTGACCGTGCCGGTGTCTCTGCCGCCCGCGTACCAGGGCCACCGGGACGTCACCATCTGGTCCCCCGTGCTGTCCGGGGAGTCCGTGCCCGTGGCCGGGTTCGTCGCCGACGCCATGAAGCAGGACATCGCCGCCGGGTACGTGGCGCTGCAGGTCAAGGTCGACGGCCGCGTCCGGTGGAAGGTCGGCAGCTGGGTCTCCGGCAGCTACCACCTCTTCGTCAGCTGCCCTGCGGTGCTTGCCGCCGGCCCCGGCGGTGTCCCGCCCGGGGCTGGTGGCCCCAACGGCACCGCCGGCCGCGCCGTCGCGTCGCTGAAGTTCACGCAGCCCACAGGGTGCACCGTCGGCACGTGAAGGAAATTACGTACTAACGTGCCTACGTGGAAGAAATTATGTACTAAGTAGCGGTTTAATTTTCTGCTTATGTCTCGTGTAACGGGAGAATAAAATGTACTTCAATTTTGGAACTAACGATTGCAATTTGTATTTCTTTGCCGTCGCATCATGATCTATCTATGGGCCGTTAAGAGCGGGCATATATAAGTTCTTCCGAATATTTAAAATGTAAATGGTGCAGCATATATAAGTTCTCCCGAATGGTTTAGTTTTCGTGTCATGTCTCATGTAACGTGAGAATAAAATTTAATTCAATTTTTAAATTAACAATTGCAATTTATATTTCTTCAACATACCATCATGATATATCCATGCATCGAACGACAACGGGCATATAAATGTTCTTCGGAATGGTTTAAACTGTAAATGATGCAACATATATATGTATAAACAACTACTTTGTAGTTTGTCCGCGTGGAACGAGAAAACACTAGGGTCTTCCAACGCAAAAGCATCCCAACACCGATCTTACTAAACAACATCATGTCGGACGCAAATTTGCGGGTTACTGCAGGAGCCAAACATCTGTTACACGGTATGAATGATTACTCTCACAAAAATAATCGTTCCTATAGGTCAGTTGTAACACTCTAATGCCTTCTTAATTAATGGGTGAGACAAAAAAAATCTTAAAAAATGTTTTTCCACGTAGTCGACCTGGTCCAAGATCGCACGTACGATCACTACACACAGCCGATAGATCAATGGACGATAGCTAGGGAGATCGTGGAGTTGATAGGGAACAACCACCTAACAGCCAGCACACCAAGAAAGTGGCATTAGGCAGCGGTGCCGTCACGTCGTGATCATTCCATCCATTCCATGCAACGTACTGCAAAGGCCATAGGAAGAGTTCGTTAGGGCATCTTCAAGGCAGATCTGTAAACCATCCGCATTCATGCGGACCGCGTTGTCCCACCATAAAAGTCATTCAACACGAGTTTGTATCGGTTTACAGGGCGGATCGAATGTGTTTTCTCTCATAAAGTGGAGATAAATGTGGGGAGCTTTACAGAGTCCGCACACGTAC
Organism: Triticum aestivum; assembly: GCF_018294505.1. Lineage (NCBI taxonomy): Eukaryota > Viridiplantae > Streptophyta > Magnoliopsida > Poales > Poaceae > Triticum > Triticum aestivum. Next base: position 531,670,265 of record NC_057808.1, on the reverse strand, counting down.
GTGAAGTGAAACGTAGGAATTCGACGCCCCGGCCCATCCAAAACCATTTCTGGACCCCACGACTCTATCTCCCCATTTTCTCTCCTTCCTACTTTCTCTCTTGCCTTCGTGGCCGCTCCTCCTTGCCACTATACTGTTAATGGACATGAGTACAACATGGGCTACTATCTGGTCCACGGTATATATCCTCCGTGCGGAGACCTTGTGGGAGGTGATAAGATGTTGTGTGATCATGCACAACATGATCGTTGAGGATGAGGGCAACGATGCTGACACAGCTCTGAAATTTGAGAACATGAGTGATCTTATCCAACTTCCAGACCAGAATCCGGCCACATTTGAACAGTTTATTCAAATGCATCAACAAATTCAGCATCGACCAACTCACGGGCGGTTGAAGGAAGATCTGATTGAGTATCAGTGGGCGGTCAAAGGAGAAAACACTGTTGGGATGTAATATTTGAACTTCTGTAAATTTGAACTACTACTGCATGCGGCTATTTGAACATCTGTAACTTTTGTATGTGGCTATTTGATTGTGCTGATTTGAAAAAAATGAGGAAGGTCAGACGTATGCGGCTACGGTTGAATGGCGGCCTCTCGCATCACCCCCCGCATCCATGTCCACGGTTTGGGCCCCCTGTTCACGGACAGATACAGGAGGAAATTTACGGGTTGTCATTGAAGATGCCCTTAACGAAATTCACAACGTTCCCATCAAATCAATAGAAAAGAAACCGGAAAATAAAATCCAACCTACATACTGTGACGGCCAGAGGCCACCGAGCCCAATAGACGAATGTGACGGCCGAGGCCACCGAGGGGCCACGAAGAATACAGGCTTGGCTAGTTGGGCTAGCAGGAGCATCTCCTCTGAGCCGTGGTGTGAGGGTTCTCGTTTAGCCGCCGCTGCCGCTGCCGCAGAAATTTTGGTCCCCTCATCTTCGACTGTCATTTGGCACCGAAAGTTGCGGGGCCTCGGATTTTAAGAGCTCTATATTTTTCATAAATGTTAGTGATCATTCTAGCTATGTGAGAATAAAATCGCTCTCACTCTTTTGGTGGGGTCATGAAATTAGAGAGTTTTACATCCTCACATATCCGATTATTCAGGTATGATGAGTTTATGTTAGGGTGTCAAATTTATTTTTGTTGGTTTAATTTTTTGTGGAGGTGAAATCTTTCATCGATACTATGGTGAAGATATTGTGATTCGACCACCTGCAGTTCTAGGCGATCATACCCGACCCAAATACGTTCATCGATCAAGGCTTCCCATCTTTTTGAATGAGCGACTCAAGGGGCTTTCAAAACCTTTATTGGTAATTTCCGTGCGGGTGACAGAGTCCAATATCGTTGCTCCAATCAAAATTGCAGGTTTTTTTTACCGAAATCTCGGGAGTCTTTCTTGTAGCAGAGATTGAATCACGAAGAAGATGTTTCCAAAAGATTGTAATTCTTAGTCATAGGGGTTACTTTGTATTTCTTTTATCTTGGATCCAAATCCGTGTACATTTAATTGTTATGAGTATGAATAAATTATAGGTGTTTCTTAAAAAAACTAGTTGGGCTAGGAGGACATCATGCTCTTTTGTCGCGGGAGCTATATCTCGCTTTTAGCGACATGCTAGCTCCTCTCGACTAAAGCGTGGCACAATCAGGCGGCCAAGATGCCATCGCATTCTTTTTTTTGTGTTCCGGTTTTTTTCTTTGTTATACTTTTTTTTCACCGGTTTTCTTTTATTTTCTTTTTTATATGTTGGTTTTCTTTGTTTCTTACTCGGTTTCTTTGTTTTCTTTGCCTTTCGTTTAGTTTCTTTGTCGATTTTCACTTTTTTTTCCTTTTCTTTCTCATTTTTTTCGTTCGGTCTTCTTTGTTTCTTTCTTGTTTTTACTTGTTTTTCTTTTTTCTTTCTCAGTTTTCACTATTTTCCAAATACATGATGTGTTTTTTTCTTAAATAGAATTTTTGAATACATGGTCAATACTGTTTAAATACATAGCAAATTTTTAGTGAGAATAAAAAATTCACACACAATGTACATTTTCCGTATACATCAGGAACATTTTTATATACATGTATAAGATTTTTAAATATAGAATTTTCTTTTTAATATATGTTATTTGATGTATACTTTTGTTTAGTGTATGGTGTATAGTTTTCATACACATCAGAGACATTTTTTGTACATGTTTAACATTTTGTAAATACATGGTCAACATTTTTTCATACACATTGCATTTTTTTTATACATGAGAAATATTGTTCTTTATAGATTTGACATTTTAAAAATGCATGATTAACAATTTTCAAATACTTGAGTAATATTTTCTAAATATATGTTCAATGTTTTTCATGCACATTGTATACGTTTTTCGTATACATGAGAAATATTTTCTCTATACACATTTAACATTTTTCAAATGCTTGATTAACATTTCTCAAATGTTGTATGTAAAGTGTTTCTTTGTAATAGATATATTTAGAATATTTGTAAGTACTGGTAGACTGCCCGTGCGTTGTCACAGGCCAACAAATAAATTTATAAATAATGCACATTTTACTCCCGATGAATGAGTACGTTGCACGCAATGTTCAACCACATCACAAACGCAAGTATCTTCTGTCTGTTTCAGCAAACGCCATGCAACCCTCTAGCTTCTCTTCTCCGTTGAACTTGTCCACCTTGCCTTCTTTCCCCATAAATCAATGATCCTCTCAATCTATTGCCCCTTGACTCTGCATGTAGCTTCTATGTCGGTGTTTTGTTGTCTCACTCTACTACGTATGTCGTGCAATGTGGAACATCGTCAACAAATGATGAGATACAAGGCACCTCACCCCAATCTGCTCCATCATCACCCTACTCCAAATCTACCTACGTTTCCATCCGGCTCAAATAAACGCATTTTTTTCCTCCAAGTATTTCAATTTGTCGTACCAAGTTTGTAATTTCAGACTCAGAATTTTCATTGTTTCGAATGAGGAGGGTTTTTAGAGTTCACTTCTCTCAAAGAGAACACAACACATATTGATACATATTAGTGGTGAAAAAGAATTTCTAGGTGTTATTTATAACGATGAATACCAACACATGGTAAGTTATTCAATTGAGTAGCTACGATTGTTTTGTTTGGAAAAATAATTCTAACGTGCGTATATTAAAGGGAATCTCTAAATTAACAAACGCAAGAGGGAAAGATAACTACTCCCTCTAGACGGGTGCATGGGGCATGCACATTTCCTAGATCATCAAGTTGACCAACACATTATACATTATATGCCACAAAAACTATGTTTTAGAAAATTTATTCCAATACAAATTCAGTGTCTATTACGCGCACTCTAGTCATTCCAATCATTGCCCCCTTACCTCATGTATATATCACCCTTTTTTCCTCTCTCTCTCTCCCATTGCATGTCCTCCCGACTTTGTCATCTACCACCATCCATCCACTGGCATCTTCTCCGATGACAGGTGAGGACTATGGGGCCACCACTTGCACGAGGCAAACCCCGGGTCCCCACAAAAATGTATCAACACACCTATGTTGCACCTCCAACTCTGGAGTCGCCTCCTACTCCTCCCTCTCCTCCTTCGGGGAGTTCGGAGGCAAGGCAGCTGCAATGCGAGCGTTGTGTCGTGCCTAGAGCCCGTGCGTTACAACGGGGGCATACATATTCTACTGGTTCAACATCAATCTTGTCCGACATGAACCTTACATCCATCATATTCTATATTTTGATAACATTTACTTTGATTTTATTAGGATAAGAGAAGACAAGGAAAGATTCGATTTAATTAAAATTCTAGTAAAATTGATTTGATTTGATTGAGTTAATGCAGGACATGGTTTTGGAAAAGTATCGATTTGGTTTGGAATATCCCAATTTACTATATTTATGTTGGTTTTCATTTTGTGCGGAATCGGTTGGGGATATCAAAAACCAACGGGAAACCAAAGAGAGGAGTGGAATGTGGGTAGGAAAAAACCGAGAAGGAGGGGAGGTGACGGAACCAACTCCCCTTTAAGAGTAGAGATATCATATTGTCGGCGTTCTCGGAACCAGGGTACCCAAACTTGCCTACCTGCGGCCCAGGGCGTGGCTCCTTCGACGGCCTGGTACGGCCCATCTCCAAGACTATCAAGACAACACCCTCGCGAGGGCCCAAGCCTCGCGAGGCGGAAGACACCAAGATCTCCCGAGGGAGCGGCCTCCCCAGGCTGCCTCCTGAGGAGCGGAGATTTTTATGCAGGTACCCAGCTCATGAGGTTTTGATGACGCAAGCCATGACGACCAAGGCCAGGCGGGCGCCAGCAGGCGCAGAAGGCACAGTTTCCCCTTTGCTGCTAAGGAGGCAAGGACAGGTGCGGGTTCCCGAGGAATCTGTTAAAGGTTTCCATTCCGGTGCAACAAGACCAATATCACGGGCGCGGCAGGACGAATGTCATCGCCGAGCCCATCGCTGCGTCACGACCAGAAGCTTTGCAGGCAAAGACCACCTTTCGTCGGGATAAGATGTACTACTTGTCCCCCTTCGAATTGGCCGTTGTGGAATCCCTTCCCTCCTAGATTTGGGAAGAGGGCCGAGGCCACTATAAATATAGGTTAGCCACCACCATAGGGAAGAGATTCTTACCCCCGACGAACTCTCACCCTCCGGAGGTCATTCATCCACTGTACTAGTTCATCCTCAGCCCCTCGCGAGGCTAATCCACCACAAAGCAGGAGTAGGGTATTACACCGCAAGGTGGCCCAAACCTGGGTAAACTGCCGTGTTCATCTTCTTCCTTGCTCACGCGAATCCGGCTAGGCTAGGCTGTAGGGTGGTGAGGTGGTGAGCTCGAGAGGTTGAGTTCTTCGCACACGCCCTAGAGTTTGAACCTTTCTTGGGTCTGCGGAGCTCTGAATCCAACATTTGGCGTGCCAAGTAGGGGGTTGTCGAAGTCCTTCTTCCACCTTTGCTCCGCTTCCGCTCCGTCGCTCCCATGGCTGACGCTCGCCGTGTTCTTGCCGAGCGCCGGGCCGCTCGCGTCGTCCAAACGGCACCCACCGGCAACGGCGCTCCTCGCCGCTCTACTTCCCCCGCGGCCAACGCCGCCACTGGTCGTGCGGCTCACGAGCAGCAGGATTCGTCGCTGTCACCTTCCGTGCGGCGTGATGGCTGCACCGCCACTTGTCACCTACGTACTCCAGCCACAGCGTCGTCCTCTCAGGCTCGTCGGGGGTCGGCGAACGTGCGGGCTGCGCTGCCCATGGCACTCGAACTCCTGCGTTATCGTCCCGCCAATGACTGAAGGAAATATGCCCCGTTTTCATTTCGTGAAAGTCCCCGGCAGAGGAAAGGGCTGTAGGTGATGGCGCGTTCTGCTTCTTAGGGCGATGAAATCGTTCCTATGGGATCGTGCGTGGCAGCTGGTATAGATGATGATGAAAGGCGGGCCGCTTGAACCGGGACCTATTCTCATAATAGGCGGCAAGCAAAGCTAACTCCCGTTTACCGGAGGAACACTTTGTGTGCTACCAAACGTCACAACATAACTAGGTGACGATAAAGGTGCTCTATAGGTGTCTCCGAAGGTACTTGTTGGGTTGGCGTATTTCGAGATTAGGATTTGTCACTCCGATTGTCGGAGAGGTATCTCTGGGCCCACTCGGTAATGCACATCACTATAAGCCTTGCAAGCATTGCAACTAATGAGTTAGTTGCGGGATGATGTATTACGGAACGAGTAAAGAGACTTGCCGGTAACGAGATTGAACCAGGTATTGAGATACCGATGATCGAATCTCGGGCAAGTAACATACCGATGACAAAGGGAACAATGTATGTTGTTATGCGGTTTGACCGATAAAGATCTTCGTAGAATATGTGGGAGCCAATATGGGCATCCAGGTTCCGCTATTGGTTATTGACCGGAGACATGTCTCAGTCATGTCTACATAATTCTCGAACCCGTAGGGTCCGCACGCTTAAAGTTCAATGACGGTTATATTATGAGTTTATGTGTTTTGATGTACCGACGGTAGTTCGGAGTCCCGGATGTGATCACGCACATGACGAGGAGTCTCGAAATGGTCGAGACATACATATTGATATATTGGAAGCCTATATTTGGATATCGGAAATGTTCCGGGTGAAATCGGGATTTTACCGGAGTACCGGGGGTTACCGGAACCACCCCCCCGGGGGTTTAATGGGCCAAGATGGGCCTTAGTGGAGAAGAGGAGGGGCGGCCAGGGCAGGCCGCGCCCACCCTCTCCCTCTAGTCCGAATTGGACAAGGAGGGGGCGGCGCCCCCCTTTCCTTCCTCTCTCCCTCCTCCTTCCCCCATCTCCTACTCCAACTAGGAAAGGAGGGAGTCCTACTCCCGATGGGAGTAGGACTCCTCCCTGGCGCGCCTCCTCTTGGCCGGCCGCCTCTCCCCCGTTGCTCCTTTATATACGGGGGCAGGGGCACCTCTAGACACAACAATTGATCCCTTGGATCTCTTAGCCGTGTGCGGTGCCCCCCTCCACCATAGTCCACCTCGATAATATCATAGCGGTGCTTAGGTGAAGCCCTGCGTCGGTAGAACATCATCATCGTCACCACGCCATCGTGCTGACGGAACTCTCCCTCAAAGCTCGGCTGGATCGGAGTTCGAGGGACGTCATCGAGCTGAACGTGTGCTGAACTCGGAGGTGTCGTACGTTCGATACTTGATCGGTCGGATCTGAAGACGTACGACTACATCAACCGCGTTGTGCTAACGCTTCCGCTTTCGGTCTACGAGGGTACGTGGACAACACTCACCCCTCTCATTGCTATGCATCACCATGATCCTGTGTGTGCGTAGGAAATTTTTTGAAATTACTACGTTCCCCTACAATGACCTCTACGAAGACTGGCTAGGCCGCATCACCGAGCTCGTCCCCGACAGCCCGGCCCCACCGCAAATTACACCAAATCCATCAAATCGACCTACTGGATCCATTTGCTCTCTTCTTCCTCCTCCTCAACGTCCGTCTCGCCGCTCCGCAACCGTTCCTAGGCTCTGCGTCGCCACCTCCAGCAAAGCAGTCCCCTCTCCCGTTCGTGAAGCTGTAATGATGTGGGAATCAGAAACTTTTGTGCCAGCTCATGACATGTTGTGTTATTTTGCACAATATGATTGTCGAGAATGAGGGTGATGGTGTAGCCCAAACCAATGATTTTGAAGCACCTTGAGAACAAGTTCAAATCCCGAAAGATCAAGATGCAGCTCAGCTTACGAACTTTCTGCAGATGCATCAGAATTTTCGAGATCATCAGGTGCATGCGCAGCTACTCAATGATCTTGTGGAGCATATGTAGACCCACAATAGAAATCAAAGAGGTAATATTTGAGTTGCGCACTTCAATAAATTTTACTCCCTCCGTCCCAAAATATAAGAACGTTTCTGACACTACACTGGTGTCAAGAACGTTCTTATATTATGGAACGAAGGGAGTATGTAACAAGACCTATGTATTTTTTTGCGGGGTAAGACCTATATATTTTCGATACCAATATTTATTATTTACGTGCGACATTGTCATGTATGACCAACGTGCATGGTTTTAAGAGTCTGAATTTAAGATATGTGAATGTCAGGCACAAAATATGAAGGGCCGGCAGCCGTTTAGGATGCCGGATTTCGTGGATGCTCTGAGGCTATAGATGCCGCCTCGGCTCACCTTCAAATTTGAAAATTGGTGGATTCTTGAGGGATACTATCAATCTGTTGCAAAGAATGATTGGGCTTCTACAGCTACAAAACCGTTCCATGTACGCACTAACCATCTTGCAGGCACTCTTAAAGTGTGGTGCAAAAATAAAAGGCCCCTTCAGCAGCAACTTGATCAGCTGCAGAATCAAATCAATGATATTCAAATGCAGCCTCTAGACCAACAGGACCATGCTCTTGAAGCGAATCTGGTAGCCCAATATAAAGGAAGCATGACAAAGTTAAATGATTTCTATAGGCAAAGAGCCAAAAAGCATTCGGTCACACAAGATGACAGGAACACAACTTTTTTCCACCAGGCAGTCACCAAGAGGAGGATTGTTTCCGTTATGGATAGTCAAGGGCAAGATCTATTTGACCCTCAAGATATAGCCAATGAATTTATCACTTACTTCCATAACATCTTTCAATCTAGTTGCCCTTCACATGGAAGACCTGCTGTATTGTCTGTTATAAATCATGATGTGCAGGACTTCACAAATTCTATACCTGACAAAGAGGAGATTTGGAACATCATAAAAGAAATGAAGAAAGATGTCTCTCCAGGCCCAGATGGATTTAATGTGGGTTTCTATAGGAATGCATGGAGTTTTTTTTTTGAAATGGAAATGCATGGAGTTGGATAGCTATGAAACAGGTATTATGCCACCAAAGCTTAATGAAACTCATATAGCACTTATTCCAAAGAAACTTGTTTCCACATGCCATCTGACTTCAGACCAATTAGTTTATGTAATGTTTTTTACAAAATAATCTCTATGTCTTTGGCCAATAGACTCAAAGACTCTTTTAGTTGATTACATCCATCCTTCTCAACATGCTTTTATAGAGGGTGGGAGGATTAGTGATAACATTATTGTTACCCAGGAGATTGCTCACTCTTTTAATTTAAATTCTTTCAAACAAAAGTGCTTCATGCTAAAAATTGATCTTTCTAAAGCTTTCGATAGACTCGAGTGGGATTTTATTGTTGCTGCTTTAGCTCGTAAAGGTTTAAATGCCCATTTCATTAAGTTGATTCATGCTTGCATAGCTACTTCTACTTTTTCAGTTATTATCAATGGGCAGCCTTTTGGTAAATTTAAGAGTTTCAGAGGTATAAGACAGGGGTGTCCTCTCTCCCCCTCTCTTTTTATCTTAGTTGTTAATGAACTATCAATGGCTCTTCAGGATGCCATACATAATAACATGCTTTCACGTATCTCTTTGGGTCCCCAATGCCCTCCTATACACTCCTTGATGTTTGCAGATGACCTATTGGTGTTTGGTGCAGCAACAAAGTAGGAAGTTGAAGCAATCCTTCAGATCTTAAATCATTTCTGTTCCCTTTCAGGCCAAGTCCCAAATTGGGCAAAGTCAGGAATTAAGTTTACCGCTAATGTTGATTTGCAGCTTAGACAAGAAAAAAAGGTTTGTTTCGTGTCCCTGATATCGACGCCTCTTTTATCCACCTAAGACATCCTTTGATCTTGCCTGCTAAGAATAGATCTGCTACTTACTCATTTGTGGAGGACAAGTTTAAATCCAAGCTTACAACGTATAAGGCAAACAGAATGTCTCACTCCACTAGGCTTACTCTTACTAAATCTGTTTTCTCTTCTATCCCTGTTTATTATATGTCAAATATTTTGTTCTCCAAAAAATTGCTTGCTAGTATTACTGCTATTAGTAGGAGATTTTGGTGGACAGGGATAAAAGATGATAACACTTCAAGATATATTTGCTTAAGGGCATGGGCGGATATTTTTACTGACAAGAAAAGTGGTGGTTTAGGTATTAGAAATCTCCAGGCCTTGAATCAGAGTTTGATTCTCTCTGTGGCTTGGAGAATTGCTCAAGACCCAACTAGTAATCTTGCTCTTATTTTGAAGTCAAAATACCACGCTCACACTTCTATTTGGAGAGCTAATCCTAGTTGTCCAAAATCTGCTTTTTGGGCTACCATTTTAAAGGTAAAACCTCTATTGGAATCTGCTTGTTTTACACAAATTGTTGATGGCCCCTCTTCCATTTGGAGTACTCCCTGGTTTAATAGTTGGCAGAACATCTATAACAATCTTGTCATTCAGCAACCACCTTTTAGTTATCCTGCAACTATTAAAGACTTGTGGATCCCAAATCGTAAGGCTTGGAACCATGAACTAGTTAACTCTCTTTTTACTCCACATGTGGCCACCACCATTTTAAACACTCCTATCATTGATGATGTGGGCCAAGACATGCTTGTTTGGAAACTAACTCCTGCAAGGAAGTTTTCAACAAAAAGTGCGTATAGACATTGTTTCGAAAATTTGCAGTTGCCGCAGAACCAGATGCCTAAACAAGTATCTTAGGAGGTTATTAACTTGCTCAATCAGATTTGGGCTGCGAAGCACATGATCCCAAAAGTTCAGACCTTTGCTTGGGGACTACTGAGAAAATCCCTAGCCACAGGTAAAAGAGCAGGTCGTTTTTCTAGACATATTTCACTTATTTGCTCAAGTTGTAATTTAGAGGAAGATGATATGCATTTGTTTTTCGGTTGCCACTTTGCAAAAGCTGTTTGGTTCCTGCAGCCTTGGTTTATCGACACTGGCTCTTTACAACAAGAAGAACACTCTATTCCCGATATCCTTAATTTCCTACTAAATTCTAATCATCCCTTCATGTCAGTTAATAATCTTTACACTATGCTTTGGTGCATTTGGAAAGCTAGAAATGATGGTCTTTTCGACCGCGCTAAAATACATCCAAAAAGGTGTTTGTTGTCTTCTCAGCTTTATTGCAGGATTTTCATATCGTTGACGCAAGCCTGCAGGTTCAGCGGCCAAAGCTGGTAGCAACAACATGAAAAGCTACAACACGATATTTCTTTTGCAGGTACAGACGTACAGATATATTTAGATGCAACATGGGCTCCATCGTCTGATGGTGAGCTGCAACAAGCAAGATTGGGCATCCACATCCAACTTTGTCAGCATCATGCTTCCAACATCTATGTTGCAGCGTTGTCTCCGCTAGTAGGCTCTCTCCTCTTCAGGCTAAAGCGTACGGTCTACTGCTGGCGGTCAAGGCGGCAGAAGCTCTTCGTCTTCACAATGCTTACTTCCTCACAGATTCGCATGTGCTTGCTTTGCCTGCTAGGTCGGATCGGAATGTGACAGAAGGACCTTGGCAGATCAAGGTTGTAGTATCCCAAGTCTGATCCTCTTCTAGTTTTAATCCAAACAGGTTATCATATGTACCCAGGGCACACAATGTGAAGGCTCATCATCACTCTAGACCAGCTCTTCGAATCACTACATGTGGTGTGAGGTGTTTGTCATCATCAGGATCTTGTCAATGTCCTGTGTGTACCGTCCTCAGTCTCGAGTGTTTCACCCCTTAGACTGATGCTTGTAAAATGTACTTGATGCTTATCAATGAAGTTATAAGAGTTCAAGAAAAAAAGGCGACTACGGGCCACGCGTGACACACAGCCGCGCACATGCGGCCGCGTCTCGAGATGGTGTACACCTACTCGCCCAGTCGCCCACGTGTCCGTCAGTCGATGTGTGTGCGGGCATAGTCACTAACGGCAGGCAGATGATACTGGGATCGCGCCACGAATATCCTCGCGGACATGCCTGATATTTTTACCTGCCGGTGGCAGCGGCAGACTAGCAGGTCAAGTAGACGGCCTTATTTTATTCCGGAAAAGTAAGAAAAGGTCGAGAGATAAGCCACGAATGAAACGTCTCAGTCGCCGGAATACGTCCACGTCCCTTTCGCCTTTCAGCACCCCCGCGTCGCCGCGGTCCCATTCCACGCCCACCGTCCGGTGATCTTCCGTGCAGCCCTCTCGGCCATGGTGCATTTGGTGCCACTCTAACACGAAGCACTGAAGTGGAGACAGGGTCGGCCGGCACAGGGGATGCGGGTGAGTCACGCTATAGCTATTCCACGTGGGCCATGTGGTGGTGGGCTTGCCGATCTTATCTCGTGATGACTCATTTCACCATGGGAATGGGCGCGACAGCTCCAAGTCCCCAACTCGCCCGTTATCTCTTTGGGGACGATTTTGCTGATACCACCTTGTGTTATCCAAGCAAGTCTCTCTTTTTTTTTGCGCATGCTCCAAGCAAGTCTTTTTGGAAAATAATGTCAACAAACTCGCTTGTGGAATCTCTGCGGAAAAAGAAAAAACTCACCTGTGGAAAATACATCTTATGAAAAGCTTTATTGGAGATTTTTTTTCTTCAACATTGAAAAACAATGTTAAGAAGGACAAACATTGAGCTTCTATCTATTATTTACAATGTTGTACATGTCATCAAGCATCAAAGCAAAACCATATCCTCACTGCAAAAAAAAAGAACCATATGTTATGGGCTTTTAAAAGGCGAATTTCCGTTCGAGTGCTACAGTTTGTTTGTTTTCGACATCTTTATGATTAGTATTTCTACGGTGCAATATGTGTGCATGGTTTCCCATTTCATGCCAACTAAGACTATCTACATTTCAAATCACACTACATTTAAACTAAAAAACAACAAATCAAACCGATCAATAGTTAATCTTCGCCCTCGTATGAACGTGAAAATGGTGAGCAATACTGAAATCTATCCACACAATGCTTTTTTTTGTGTGACTACCAGGTGGTGCTAGATTTTGTGGTGGATCGTGACATGCATAACCGTGGGCGTCGAGGTCACCAGGATGGAGTTTGTTCACACGACTGTGGACCAGATGAAGGGGAGCACCGCCATGTACCGCTTCGTCATCAACATCGCCAACAACATCTAGAATGCGGATGTTGGGGATCTAAACCACACACTTCATTTGGCTACAATGAAGCGGTTGTTGACATATGCACTCAAACTACACAAGAGAGACAATTGAAAGAAACAAACTATATGTGGTACTCCCTCCATCCAGAAATACTTCTTAGAGAAATGGAGGTATCTAGATGTATTTTAGTTCAAGATACATCAATTTTTACTTATTTCTCTGACCAGTATTTCAGAATGGAGGGAGTATTTCACAAGAAAATGGCTCACGCCGTGTGCAAGTTAACACACGTTGTGACAAAACGATCTCGCACACACAATCTATTAAGTTTGTGGCCGATTTTTGCCACATTTTCACAATCTATTAAGTACGTGACTGATTTTGGCCACATTTTCCCAAATTTGCGAGTATTCACATCCCTGGCAAGTTCATGGTTCAACGGTGGGCGTTACTTGGAGTCTTGGCTCCATGCTCTCTAAACGAAAAAGGAAGATCTCTACTAAACCGCAAATGTTCTGTACTTATCTGCAATTTTTAGAAAAAGCACGGACTGCCCTGCAAAAGGAGAACACTCGTGATAAACCTGCAATCCTATCACCAGCACGACGCTCCCATCAACTCAAAAATTAAAAAGGAAAGAAAAACACGACGCTCCCATCAAAGTTTATCCAATCCTCTGCCCGTTGCCGGCGTCTGAGTGGGCAGCCGCACGCAGCTTTGCTTCTCACTGTCCGGGGCCCCTTCTCCTATAAGATGACCCGAGGCTTCTGTTTGCCGCGTACAGATAGAAGATAGAGGCCATTGCCAGAGAGACCCAGCAACCAGCAACCAGAGAGGCCATAGCCAAGTTCTTGCAAGAGAGGAAAGAAATCGAAGAGGCAGAGAAACAGAGGGAGGCAGAGATGGGAAGAAGAAGAAGCCCGGCTCTGCCGCTGCTGGTGATCTTCGGCATCCTCGCCGTCGTCCTCGCAGCTCTTCCTCCCCTCGCCGAATCCAGCAGCAGCCACCACCACCACCACCACCAAGGCCACGGCCACCACTCCCGTGTCCAAAGCAGAGGTAAGCAACACCTTCTGGTTGCATCCTAACGCACCCTCCACGACGGAGCAGTGTGGCAGATGAGATTAATCAGCTTGTGTTGTGCGTGACTAATTGGGGATGAAATTATCTCTGGGTTTGCAGGGCACGGAGGAGAGGGAGAGCAGTCGTCCTCGGCGGCGGCGGCGAAGGCGAGGGGGAGAGCGTGGCCGTGCTGCGACAGCTGCGGCGGGTGCACCAAGTCGGACTCGCCGCAGTGCCGGTGCATGGACGCGGCGCCCGGCGGGTGCCACCCGGCGTGCCGGGACTGCGTCAAGTCACCCCTCGCCGTGCACCCGGCCGTGTACCAGTGCATGGACCGCGTCCCCAACTTCTGCCAGCGGCGCTGCAACGGCGCCGTCGCCGCCCACTGACCGTGACCGGCCGGGGCAACCGACCAGCTGACCAACCGCCCCACCACACCTACCGCCACCGGCGACGGACGAATCTTGATGGCATCACGGCCCGAGATGCCAGCCAGCCACTATTTTTTGTTTTTGTTAATTAGGCGCGGCTTGTCCTGTTGACTTGACTCTGTAACACGTATGGCTTCTTGTGTAAAGTGGAGTATAAAAACAAGCTGGACTTGGGTTTGTTTGAGCGACTCCGAGTCTCGTCCTCTGCATCATGTTTATCTCTCGAGACAGAGTTGTTGGTAATTATCAAGTTCATTATTGGAGGGGTGACCGAATAACAAATACTCCTACTCTCCTACTGATCTTGCGCCTGACGCAGCACACCACCGGTCACCCGAGGATGAACCTGGACGCGGTCCGGCATCGACGTCGTGCTCCAGGGGAGGGGAAGGAGCTAGCTGAGATGGACGTTGGGCACGTTGCACTGCACAGAGAGCATGGAAAATGTAGTGATCCGCATTTCGAGAGGATATGCGTCGCCTATTACACGTTACTTTACTTTGCATCAACCAGTCACGACGCCGGGAAAGGGGAATATGCGCTCTCAGGAAGGTATGCTATGACCGCATGGGACATGTGGTTAGCAAAATCAAAATTCATATAGGAAGGTATGCTATGGATGCATTTAGCTCAGTCCCGCGCTGGAAGAAATTGATCCGTTTAATTGTGAGTCGCGTCACAAAGCTGGCATGACGAACCTTAAAGCACCTTTGGGTTTGGGTCTAGCAGGGGGCGAATCAGTCGTTTTTCTGCAGGCAGGCCCGAGCGATGCAACCTGAGGCACGTGGGTGTGGGCGGTTGCACACGCGGAGGTGGTCTCAAGGCGTTGCGTTGTTTCTTGAAGGAGTTGGGGATGTGGTTCATGGCGATGGAGAGGTGGTGAAAAAGAGAGGTGGAAGATGAGTGACAGTGAGAGACAGATAGGATTTGAGTGTGGTGGTGGGTAAGTAGGGTGGATAAATATAGGATCTTTGGATGATAGGAATGAATGCTGGTCTTTGAACTTCGTGATGTTCATAATGAAATTCAACACGGAGGTGGCAGAGCCCAGAGAGAAGGGCAAGGAGGTGGTGCCGCCCTTGGAGGATGACGTGGTGTAGGAGCCCTCCAGCGGGTAAGGGGAGGAACTACGACCACTATCACGAGGAGGCAGGGCCAACCCACTTTGTAAGATGATCCTTGCCACGAAGTTGGAGTGCCTACCTATGCCTCTAGACTTCATGAAGCACGTCCTCACCGCCCCTCAGGAGTTCAAGCTGAAAATGAACACCGGTTGCGCATGGAGGGTCACGGTTCGGGTTATTAATGGCAGGGTCACCCTTGATCAGGGTCGGTCCCCCCTCGCCGCCATCCACCAAATCAGGATTGGCACACGGTCACATTCAAGCTACTGACCCCCGTCACCCTGAAGGTGATCTTCTTCAACGACGATGGCGTGGAGGTGGTCGCCAAGTGCAAGAAACACGATGACGTCTGCGCCGTGAACGTATAGAGAGCTCATGTTGCCTAGTTTGGTTTTATGACTGTCGGTGTTAAAACCGGCGGATCTCGGGTAGGGGGTCCCGAACTGTGTGTCTAAGGCGGATGGTAACAGGAGGCGGGGGACACAATGTTTACCCAGGTTCGGGCCCTCTCGATGGAGGTAATACCCTACTTACTGCTTGATTGATCTTGATGATATGAGTATTACAAGAGTTGATCTACCACGAGATCGTACAGGCTAAACCCTAGAAGCTAGCCTATGATTATGATTGTTGTTGTCCTACGGACTAAACCCTCCGGTTTATATAGACACCGGAGGGGGCTAGGGTTACACAGAGTCGATTACAAGGGAGGAGATCTACATATCTGTATTGCCAAGCTTGCCTTCCACGCAAAGGAGAGTCCCACCCGGACACGGGACGAATTCTTGAATCTTGTATCTTCATAGTCCAACAGTCCGGCAGAAGTATATAGTCCAGCTGTCCGAGGACCCCTTAATCCAGGACTCCCTTAGTAGCCCTTGAACCAGGCTTCAATGAAGATGAGTCCGGCCCACAGATTGTCTTCGGCATTGCAAGGCGGGTTCCTCCTCCGAATACTCCATAGAAGATTTCGAACACTAGGATCGTGTCCGGCTCTGCAAAACAAATTTCACATACCACCGTAGAGAGTATAATATTCCCACAAATCTAATCTGCTGACAACTTTTCATAGCGTGACGTTCTGCCGTGGTCTGGTCATGACGAACCGTTTTTCCCAGCCTGCCACTGCATGTGTTGCGAGGCGGTTTTATTAGCACGTCTTGTCGAAGCAGAGATCGTGTTCCTCTTATCACGGGATTCTCATCAATATGGGTGTGGGTAACCCAATCGTGCCCGTTGGTATGACTCCTCGATTTTAGGCAAGTTCCAAACGGTCACGCGGAGGACACTTGATATTCACCCTCTTTATAAAGGGGCCAAGGCCTGTCCTTTTCTTCTCGCGCTCGATCCTTCCCTTCCCCCACCTCGAATTCCAACACCCGAGGCTCTGGCTAAGCGCTTCGGACCTTCAATCATGTCCGGATCCAACCTTCAAGGCCGGTGGATAGCCTCTTCTGTCACAGAGGAGGACATCAAGAAGCTAAGAGAAGCCAAGTATCTGACCGCTGAAATCTCGCACAGGCTGCCTGCTCCAGGGCAGGTCATCCCTACTCCCGAACCCAACGAGAGTGTCGTATTTGTTTCCCACTTCCTCCGAGGGCTAGGCTTTAGTCTTGATCCCTTTGTTAGAGGGCTTTTGTTCCGGGCTCGATTTCCATGATCTAGCTCCAGATTCCATCCTTCACATCTCGTCGTTTATCGTCGTGTGTGAGGCCTTCCTCCGCATCACTCCACACTTCGGCTTATGGCTCAAGACCTTCAATGTGAAGCCGAAGATGATCGATGGGCGACACGCAGAATGCGGAGGTGCCATAATAAGCAAAGGCGCCGATGCTCCATGGCCAAAGGGTTCCTTCCCGGAGATGTCCAACTTATGGCAGCGGGAGTGGTTTTACATCACGGCTCCCCGAAGTACTAAGTGGGCAGCTGCCCCCGCCTTCCGTTCGGGCCCCCCGCCACAACTGGCGTCATGGGTCAACAAGGGGCTGGACTGGGGGCCAGTTAATGACGTGCCGACATTGCAGAGTCGCATCCGAGATCTCCTCAAGAGAGATGTCGGCCTTGTCAAGGTAATGCAAGTCATGCTAGTTCGTCGGGTCCTGCCATGCCAACGTCGACCTCTCCGTATGTGGGAGTTCAACCCGGAAGGACCGCGAACTATTCAGCAATTCTTCGGCGTGACACTCGAAGAGATGTATGGATTGTTCTTCGGATCACGAATAAAGTGTCCGGACACCACCGAGGATGCGGGTCTAAACTGCAATCGTCCAGATACCCACGTAAGTAATTCTGCAGCCGACCATGCTGTCTTTTAATTTGTCACAACATCATTCTGAAGTCGCTCTTTGACCAGGACTGGATAAAAAAGGCGAAGATGATCAGGTGTTCGGCCCCCCTTCCCGAGGGCTCACCGGATCCTGTACTAGCCAGGATGCTTGAGCTCGCACCTTATCAAGCGCCATCAGGGGAAGATAAAGGGAGGAATAAAGAAGCCGAAAGCGGGCCTCACTCATTACTCATCCAAACCGAGGGAATTAGTGTCTCCGCGAAGGAGGATAACCGGGGAGAAGAATCGGAAATTCCCTCTCCCCAAGGAAGGAAAAGGACCGCCTCTGAAGACTTGGAAACAAGAGTTTCCAAACGAGGGAAGAAACCTTCACCAGAGGGCCCTGCCCCGGAGGGAATCCTTACCGCATAGTGCCCGCGAGGGGATCAACCCTTCACCGAGCTGTAAGTGAACAAGAGTACTTTTGGTAAATATATCCTGCTTCATCTCTGAGGACAATAACCGAGACGTATGTCTTGCAGTTCGGATCATAGCCCTTCTCGACAGAGTTCGTCTTCGGGGATCTTCTTCCGGAGATGATGGAGAGCGAAATGCCTCCCCCTGTCTCCCCGCCTCATGAGGCCGACGACCCTGAGGTGTCGTCACGGAGGATTTCTCCTGATCCGCCAAGGCCGGAAGGTAACCCTTCGGCCACCCGAAGTCCGGAGGATTCGGCTCCTAAGGAGAGCAACAGAAAGAGTCCGGGACTGTCCGGTGCACAACCGGACGTACTGATGGGTCTTCTGGAGCAAGCGGCTATCTCAGAGGCGCATCGTACTTTAATGGGTACGGTGGTTGAGAGGATTTCATCGCCAGAAGTGGGTTGCATGAAGCTTTTATGAGCCTGCTAAAAGGCTTTGAGGTACGCAAAGTATATATATTTTGACGGTACCGCACACGCTAGGTGTGCCCTATACAGATAGTAGCCCCTGAGACTCTAGTTGCTGTCCTAAAGGCGGCAAACAGAGGATCATAGTCCCAGGTGATGATCATGCTGCTTTCATGTGCAGGCGGCTGAGGGTCCGGTGGCTAGCCGGACTGGTGAGTTTGCCGAACTGAAGCGGCAACTTGATGCAGCAGATGCTGACACCGTGCTTGTAAACAAGTGGCTTGACGAGGCACAGGGTATGTATTCTCCGTTTGTTAACAGATATTTAAGAGGAGCATGATGCTAGTATCTATAATATGCCTTTACTGCAGATGGAGCTGCCGCCGTGGAGACCCTTCGGGCGGAGCTTGCCCGAGCCAAGGATCAAGCCAGGAGAAGTGATGCGGCCGCCCTAAAGGCGGTCGAAGAATTAAGAGCCGAACAGGCTACTCATCGCCAGAGCAAAGATGAAATAGCCAAGATGGCTGTTGAGCTGAAGGATGCCGCCGACCGGTATGAGCTTCTTGAAAAGGAAAGCCAAGCGAAAGTGGCGGACCTGAAGAAAGCCATGGTAGCAGCCAAGGAGACCCGCTCAAAAATCAGAGTGGCGAAGGAGGAGCTTCATCAAGCCGGAGATATCACGGCTGGGAAGCCCTTTTTGTTGCGGACGAAGTTCGGAGATCCGAAGTATGCCCCTCTGGATCAATTATGGAGTGCTGCAGACGCGTACTTGGACTTGGCAGCGAGTGCTACTGATGCGACTGAGTTTTTCAAAGATCAAAAAGATCATGAAGTGGAAAAGTTGTTCTGGTCACAGTTCAGTTCTGCTGTTAAATGAGCAAATGGCCGAGTGGGCTGAGCTCCATAGGTTGTCCGGGCTTGCCATGAGGTCTGTCATGGATCATCTTTGGCCGGAAGGACCAAGGCCGAATAGTTATTTTGGTTTAGTGCAACGATTCCTTGGTGCTGTGCCGCATATCGACGCTGCAAAGAGGTCGGCGTGCATAGAGGGTGCGCGGATGGATTTTGCCCATGTTAAGACATACCGGGCATAGATGCAGGCCAGCGCTATTGCAACCCAGAGTTCGGCCGTAGGCCAGGTATTGACCGAGCACTATTTTGAAGAAGTCCTAGAAGGCGCTCGTTCAATAGAGGCTCAGTGCTCGAAGAGTATCATGTTCTAGTGACATGTATCCCAATTGTAAAAACAATGCTATTATGATTATAAAGGCTGTGTTTATACTTTTGCCTGTAAGTATTATGTTGCCTCCTGTGCGGCTGTTTATGTATGTATATACCCTGAAAGTTTGCAGTCGTCGGCTTTAGCCCCCACACATATAATGCGGGGGTGTTCGGAAAAGCGCGTATTCACACTTGATCCAACGTCTTAGTCCATTAAGGAGGTGATAGCACGGCGAACAAGGCAATCCGACTATATTGCTTTAACACTTTCACTTAGCCATAGGAGTTTGACGGTGGGGCTACTATATAGCCCCTGGTACTTCCACGTCTATCCGAATACGGTGCGCGTACATACATGACCGGGAAACCGGTCCTTCGTTAATGCGGAGGAATCGCGAAGATTTCGGTGAGTCACCGAGTGGTTGACCAGTCTCGCGCTTTATCATGACAGTCAGTTTTCGGCTTTCTCTGCTGAGGTGCTCATCCAGATGAACCAGGGCACAATCGCAGCAGTTCTCCCGGTGCCACCTTAGCCGATAGAGCGGAACATAAGGTAGCAAAACACGGGAGCCGGGCAAACCCAACTATTGACCAAAGACATGATTCGGAGCTGGTGCATATAAGGCCAAACTCGCGACGCCGAACACTCCCTAAGGTATTCGGACTTTACAACATATGCTGGGCTGGGTAACGCCCTCGATAAACCCTAAATTTCCAGGTACGTGCATTAGTCTGACGTGGCGAAATGCCAATAACGCCAGCATCCCTCTCGGTTGTGTTGAATATCCGGAGGGTGTACAGCAACAAGAGACAGTAAGAAAGGTTTACACAGGGTCTTAATCTAAAAAGAAACCTTTGAGCAGGGCCCTGCTGCACGTCTGCGCCTGTGTCTCCGTTGTGCCGTATCCTGGAAGGGTGTGGCACGATGATCATATGCAAAAGAAAAAACCCAGATGAAAGTCTTCGTGCGAAAAAATGATTATTCTTAATGAACTATTAAAATTCAATCAAAATAAGGTCAAGCCGAACTGTAGTCCTTTTTATATGCGGGAAGCCCCTAGCACCACCTATGGGGGTAAATCCATCAACCCCATCTCAGGTTTATCTGGGTTGTTACAGCTAGTGGTGTGTCGGACTCGTCTAGCCGTGTCCGCGGTCTTGACGACCGATCGTTTATTCTGGTTGGAGAGGCCAGTCAGTGTTCAGCTACTAAAGCCTCCACACATTATTCCGTACGCAAGGGACGCTCTATGTTTCCGCTAACTATGATGGTGCCACGTGGACCGGGCATCTTAAGCTTAAGATAAGCGTAATGCGGTACTTGCTACCTCTTGAGCACTGCGTTGGTTTTCCCTTGAAGAGGAAAGGGTGATGCAGCAAAGTAGCGTAAGTATTTCCCTCAATTTTTGAGAACCAAGGTATCAATCCAGTAGGAGGCTACACACGAGTCCCTCGCACCTACACAAACAAATAAATCCTCGCAACCAACGCGATAAGGGGTTGTCAATCCCTACACGGTCACTTACGAGAGTGAGATTTGATAGATATGATAAGATAATATTTGTGGTATTTTTGTGATAAAGATGCAAAGTAAAATAAAAGCAAAATAAAAGGCAATGGAAATAGCTAAGTGTTGGAAGATTAATATGATGGAAAATAGACCCGGGGGCCATAGGTTTCACTAGTGGCTTCTCTCGAGAGCATAAGTATTTACGGTGGGTGAACAAATTACTGTTGAGCAATTGACAGAATTGAGCATAGTTATGAGAATATCTAGGTATGATCATGTATATAGGCATCACGTCCGAGACAAGTAGACCGAATCCTGCCTGCATCTACTACTATTACTCCACACATCGACCGCTATCCAGCATGCATCTAGAGTATTAAGTTCAAAAGAACAGAGTAACGCTTTAAGCAAGATGACATGATGTAGAGGGATAAACTCATGCAATATGAAATAAACCCCATCTTGTTATCCTCGATGGCAACAATACAATACGTGCCTTGCTGCCCCTACTGTCACTGGGAAAGGACACCGCAAGATTGAACCCAAAGCTAAGCACTTCTCCCATTGCAAGAAAGATCAATCTAGTAGGCCAAAACAAACTGATAATTCGAAGAGATTTGCAAAGATAACCAATCATACATAAAAGAATTCAGAGAAGATTCAAATATTGTTCATAGATAAACTTGATCATAAACTCACAATTCATCGGTCTCAACAAACACACCGCAAAAGAAGATTACATCGAATAGATCTCCACGAGAGAGGGGGAGAACATTGCATTGAGATCCAAAAAGAGAGAAGAAGCCATCTAGCTAATAACTATGGACCCGAAGGTCTGAGGTAAACTACTCACACATCATCGAAGAGGCTATGGTGTTGATGTAGAAGCCCTCAGTGATCGATGCCCCCTCCGGCGGAGCTCCGGAACAGGCCCCAAGATGGGATCTCACGGGTACAGAAGGTTGCGGCGGTGGAATTAGGTTTTTGGCTCCGTATCTGGTAGTTTGGGGGTACGTAGGTATATATAGGAGGAAGGAGTATGTCGGTGGAGCAATGATACGTCTCCGTCGTATCTATAATTTTTGATTGTTCCATGCCAATATTATTCAACTTTATATACTTTTTGGCAACTTTTTATACTATTTTTGGGACTAACATATTGATCCAGTGCCCAGTGCCAGTTCCTGTTTGTTGCATGTTTTATGTTTCGCAGAATATCCATATCAAAGGGAATCCAAACGGGATGAAAACGGACGGGGCTTATTTTTGGAATATTTGGAAAATTCCGGAAGAAAAATCCACGCGAGACGGTGCCCGAGGTGGCCACGAGGCAGGGGGTGCCCCTGCCCCCCTAGGCGCGCCCCTGACCCTCGTGGGCCACCCGTAAGGCGGTTGATGCCCTTCTTCGGCCGCAAGAAAGCTAATTTTTGGTAAAAAAATCACGGTGAAAGTTTCAGTCCAATCGGAGTTACGGATCTCCATATATATACGAAACGGTGAAAGGGCAGCAGAACGGAACGCAGAAACAGAGAGAGAGACAGATCCAATCTCGGAGGGGCTCTCGCCCCTCCCACGCCATGGAGGCCAAGGACCAGAGGGGAAACCCTTCTCCCATCTAGGGAGGAGGTCAAGGAAGAAGAAGACGAAGGGGACCCCTCTCCCCTTCTCTTCCGGTGGCGCCAGAACGCCGCCGTGGCCATCATCATCACCGCAATCTTCACCAACAACTTTACCGCCATCATCACCAACTCTTCCCCCCTCTATGCAGCGGTGTAACCTCTCTCTTACCCGTTGTAATCTCTACTTAAACATGGTGCTCAACGCTATATATTATTTCCCAATGATGTATGGCTATCCTATGATGTTTGAGTAGATTCGTTTTGTCCTATGGGCTATTTGATGATCAAGATTGGTTTGAGTTGCATGTTTTATTATTGGTGCTGTCCTATGGTGCTCTCCGTGTCGCGCAAGCGTGAGGGATTCCCGTTGTAGGGTTTGCAATATGTTCATGATTTGCTTATGGTGGGTGGCGTGAGTGACAGAAGCACATACCCGAGTAAATAGGTTGTTTGCGCATGGGATAAAGGGGACTTGATGCTTTAATGCTATGGTTGGGTTTTACCTTAATGATCTTTAGTAGTTGCGGATGCTTGCTAGAGTTCCAATCATAAGTGCATATGATCCAAGTAGAGAAAGTATGTTAGCTTATGCCTCTCCCTCAAATAAAATTGCAATAATGATTACCGGTCTAGTTATCGATTGCCTAGGGACAAATAACTTTCTCGTAACAAAAAGCTCTTTAAACTAATTTAGTTGTGTCTTTATCTAAACAGCCCCTAGCTTTTATTTACGCTCTCTTTACTTTCTTGCAAACCTATCCAAAAACACCTACAAAGTACTTCTAGTTTCATACTTGTTTCCGGTAAAGCGAACGTCAAGTGTGGCGTAGAGTTGTATCAGTGGTCGATAGAACTTGAGGGAATATCTGTTCTACCTTTAGCTCCTCGTTGGGTTCGACACTCTTACTTATCGAAAGAGGCTACAATTGATCCCCTATACTTGTGGGTTATCAAGACCTTTTTCTGGCGCCGTTGCCGGGGAGCAATAGCGTGGGGTGAATATTCTCGTGTGTGCTTGTTTGCTTTATCACTAAGTAATTTTTATTTGCTGTTCTTAGTTATTTTCTATCTTTAGTTATGGGTAGGAAACGCAAAATACCAAAAAAATTAGTTGTACCTACTGAACAATGGTTGAAGAACCACTCAAAATCTATCACACTCCTGAAGCTTATTACTTGGATCATCTTTGATCCCTATGTGCTCGTGCTGAAACCCCAACTAGCTTAGTTGAGGGCAAATCTTTAGATGAGCATGCTTGTTATGCGCGACACCGAATATCTGAAAAGGGAAATTCTATTGGTCAAATTCATCGTTTGCAATGCTATGCTTGGAATTTATGTATATTATGATGTTACTTGTTGTTCTGAAAACCCTAAGAAACACCTTCCCTACCAATGTGAGTTTATTGATAATGGAATCTTATCTTCGTATGCTAAGGGTGTTTATAGTTACTATGATATTCAACAAATTGAAGAATTTGTTGCTTTTAAAGGTGCTTATGAAATTGCTTCTTTGATTGAAACGTATGGTGCTACTCTTTACAAATCTGAAAATTTTGCCATACTTAAATATTTCTATGATAATTATGCTTCTAATGCTTATTGAGGATTACCCCGCTGTCCAAGAAGAGACTAATATTTTGCAGGAGTCTATTGAAGAAGAAATTGATGAAACTGTGAGCCCATTGGATGAAAAAGATGAGAAGGAGAGCGAAGAACAAAAGGAGGAAGAGCAGATTAGCTACCCGTGCCCACCTTCTAATGAGAGTAAACCTCCAACTCATACATTGTTTAATTTCCCTTCATGCTTACCGAAGGATCATTGCTATGATGACTATTATGATCCCGTTGATTCTCTTGAAATATCCCTTTTTGATGATGCTTGCTATGCTTGTGGCCAAGATGCCAATATGAATTATGCTTATGGAGATGAACTTGCTATAGTTCCTTATGGAACATGAAATTGTTGCTATTGCACCCACGCATGATAGTCCTATTATCTTTTTGAATTCTCCAAACTACACTATATCGGAGAAGTTTGCACTTATTAAGGATTACATTGATGGGTTGCCTTTTACCGTTGCACATGATGATTTTGATAGATATAATATGCATGTGCTTGCTGCTCCTACTTGCAATTATTATGAGAGAGGAACTATATCTCCACCTCTCTATGTTTCCCACACAATAAAATTGCAAGAAACTGTTTATACTATGCATTGGCCTTTACTATGTGTGCATGAATTGTTCTTTTATGACATGCCGATGCAAAGGAAGAGAGTTAGACTTCGTCATTACATGATATATGTTACTTTGTGCTCACTACTAAATTACAAATCATTGTTAATTAAAATTGGCTTTGATATACCTTGGGATCCGGGTGGATTCACTACTTGAGCACTATATGCCTAGCTTAATGGCTTTAAAGAAAGCGCTGCCAGGGAGACAACCCGGAAGTTTTAGAGAGTCATTTATTTCTGTTGAGTGCTTTCATATAGTTTAAAAACAACAAAAATAAAGAGGGGAACCCAAAACTTTTTTAAAAAGAAAAGTGAAAGTGAGAGAGACAAGCATTGTTGAAGTGGGAGAGCTCCTTGAACTTTGTTCATGCTCAAGGAAACTTTATGAATCTTAATTACAGAAACTTTTCAATAAAAATAATTATCCCCTTGTACAATTCCATTGTATTATAAAAATAATGTGCCAAGGTTTGCCTTTAGGATGTTTACAATACTTGTTGGTTTGTACGGTGCAGGACAGAAACTTTGGATGTAGTGCGCGATTTTTAATTTTTTACTGGAACGTCAAATGGTTCTGATTCTTTTTGAACTGTCTTTCTATACAAATTGTTTATTTTTCCTAATTTTGGCAGAATTTGTCAAGTATCAGAAGTATGGTGAATGTTCAGATTATTACAGACTGTTCTGTTTTAGACAGATTCTGTTTTTGATGCATAGTTTGCTTGTTTTGATGAAACTATCAATTTATATCAGTGGATTAAGCCATGGAAAAGTTATATTACAGTAGACACAATGCCAAAACAAAATATGAATCGGTTTGCAACAGTACTTAGAGTAGTGATTTGCTTTATTATACTAACGGATCTTACCGAGTTTTCTGTTGAAGTTTTGTGTGGATGAAGTGTTCGATGATCGAGAAGGTCTCGATGTGATGAGAAGGAGAGAGGCAAGAGCTCAAGCTTGGGGATGCCCGAGGCACCCCAAGTAAATATTCAAGGAGACTCAAGCGTCTAAGCTTGGGGATGCCCAGAAGGCATCCCCTTTCTTCAACAAATATTGGTATGTTTCGGATTCGTTTCTTCATGTGATATGTGCAAATCTTGGAGCGTCTCATTTTGTCATTTATTTATGCACATCTGTAAGATAGTCTTTGTATTTTGAAGCTCTAGCCTCACTGCTTTTGAGATGGCTTATAGAGCTATGTGCTCCTTAATCTGAGTTGGATTGCCTTTTTCTTAATAGAAAACCCATGTAGATGCTCTTTTGCTTCACTTATATTTTAGAGCGTTGGGCATATCTTTTGTAGAAAGAATTAAACTCTCTTGCTTCACTTATAATCTATTTAGAGAGATGACAGGAATTGGTCATTCACATGGTTAGTCATAAAATCCTACATAAAACTTGTAGATCACTGAATATGATATGTTTGATTCCTTGCAATAAGTTTTGCGATATAAAGATGGTGATATTAGAGTCATGCTAGTGGGTAGTTGTGGAATTGTAGAAATACTTGTGTTGAGGTTTGCAAGTCCCGTAGCATGCACGTATGGTGAACCGTTATGTAACGAAGTTGGAGCATGAGGTGTTTATTGATTGTCTTCCTTATGAGTGGCAGTCGGGGACGAGCGATGGTCTTTTCCTACCAATCTATCCCCCTAGGGGCATGCGTAGTAGTACTTTGCTTTCGAGGGCTAATAGACTTTTGCAATAAGTATATGAGTTCTTTATGACTAATGTGAGTCCATGGATTATACGCACTCTCACCCTTCCATCATTGCTAGCCTCTTCGGTACCGTGCATTGCCCTTTCTCACCTCGAGAGTTGGTGCAAACTTCGCCGGTGCATCCAAACCCCGTGATACTATACGCTCTATCACACATAAACCTCCTTATATCTTCCTCAAAATAGCCACCATACCTACCTATTATGGCATTTCCATAGCCATTCCGAGATATATTTCCATGCAACTTCCATCATCATCATATACATGACTTGAGCATTTATTGTCATATTGCTTTGCATGATCGTAAGATAGCTAGCATGATGTTTTCATGGCTTGTCCGCTTTTGATGTCATTGCTATGCTAGATCATTGCACATCCCGGTACACCGCCGGAGGCATTCATATAGAGTCATATCTTTGTTCTAGTATCGAGTTGTAATATTGAGTTGTAAGTAAATAAAAGTGTGATGATCATCATTATTAGAGCATTGCCCCAGTGAGGAAAGGATGATGGAGACTATGATTCCCCCACAAGTCGGGATGAGACTCCGGACGAAAAAAAAAGAGAAAGGCCAAAAAAAGAGAAGGCCCAAAAAAAGAAAAAAATGAGAGAAAAAGAGAGAAGGGGCAATGTTACTATCCTTTTACCACACTTGTGCTTCAAAGTAGCACCATGTTCTTCATATAGAGAGTCTCTTGAGTTATCACTTTCATATACTAGTGGGAATTTTTATTATAGAACTTGGCTTGTATATTCCAACGATGGGCTTCCTCAAATGCCCTAGGTCTTCATGAGCAAGCAAGTTGGATGCACACCCACTTAGTTTCAGTTTGAGCTTTCATACACTTATAGCTCTAGTGCATCTGTTGCATGGCAATCCCTACTCCTCACATTTACATCAATTGATGGGCATCTCCATAGCCCGTTGATTAGCCGCGTCAATGCGAGACTTTCTCCTTTTTTGTCTTCTCCACATAACCCCCATCATCATATTCTATTCCACCTATAGTGCTATGTCCATGGCTCACGCTCATGTATTGCGTGAAAGTTGAAAAGGTTTGAGAAACGTCAAAAGAATGAAACAATTGCTTGGCTTGTCATCGGGGTTGTGCATGATGTGAATATTTTGTGTGGTGAAGATGGAGCATAGCCAGACTATATGATTTTGTAGGATGAGCTTTCTTTGGCTATGTTATTTCAATAAGACATAATTGCTTGGTTGGTATGCTTGAAGTATTATTGTTTTTATGTCAAAGGATAGACTATTGCTTTGAATCACTCGTGTCTTAATATTCATGCCATGATTAGACATATGATCAAGATTATGCTAGGTAGCATTCCACATCAAAAATTATCTTTTTTATCATTTACCTACTCGAGGACGAGCAGGAATTAAGCTTGGAGATGCTGATACGTCTCCGTCGTATCTATAATTTTTGATTGTTCCATGCCAATATTATTCAACTTTCATATACTTTTTGGCAACTTTTTATACAATTTTTGGGACTAACATATCGATCCAGTGCCAGTTCCTGTTTGTTGCATGTTTTATGTTTCGCAGAATATCCATATCAAACGGAATCCAAACGGGATAAAAACGGACGGAGCTTATTTTTGGAATATTTGGAAAATTCCGGAAGAAAAATCCACGCGAGACGGTGCCCGAGGTGGCCACGAGGCAGGGGGGCGCCCCTGACCCTCGTGGGCCACCCATAAGGCGGTTGATGCCCTTCTTCTGCCACAAGAAAGCTAATTTTTGGTAAAAAATCAGGCAAAGGTTTCAGTCCAATCGGAGTTACGGATCTCCATATATATATGAAACGGTGAAAGGGCAGCAGAACGGAACGCAGAAACAGAGAGAGACAGAGAGACAGATCCAATCTCGGAGGGGCTCTCGCCCCTCCCACGCCATGGAGGCCAAGGACCAGAGGGAAAACCCTTCTCCCATCTAGGGAGGAGGTCAAGGAAGAAGAAGATGAAGGGGACCCCTCTCCCCTTCTCTTCCAGTGGCGCCGGAATGCCGTCGTGGCCATCATCATCACCGCAATCTTCACCAACAACTTCACCGCCATCATCACCAACTCTTCCCCCCTCTATCACTACAAAAAAAAGACACATCCGTGACATTTTGGGCCGAATGAATTTTTTTTCTGTCATACATATGACACTTCTATGACGATAATTGTGACAAAACCCGGTATCATCATAGATGTGGTGGGCTCCTACTTCTATGACAAAAAATCATGGCAGAAAATGGGATTTTCGTCCTGGGCGGACTGGAGACGCAGCTGCATGACATTCTTTGGGCCGTCCATGACGGAAAAAACCGTGGTACAAGCGAGGGGGAGGAAAATTTCGGGGAGTTCCTGGTTACGGTGGGAGGTCGGGGGCCGAGCGATGCGCGTTTCTCTCGTACACGTACGCGCGTGTGTGCGAGGCGTTGGCTCTAACTGAACCCGAGAGAGGCGTTGGGCTCTAACTGAACCCGAGCGATTGCACTGCAGGCTACGCGTTACTGAACCCGAGCGATCGATCGATGGCTGTTAACTGAACCCGATCGAGCGATTCCTTCGCTACTGCTGCTAACTGAAGCCGATCGATTGGATGAATAGTGAGTGTTGCGGGGGGGTTGGATGAACAGTGAGCGGTGGCGTTGCCTCTGGATGAACAGGACCCCGTGGTGTGGAGGGCTGGATGAACAGTAGACGGTGGAGGGGTGCCCGTGGAGGGTGGTTGAACAGGACCCCGTGGTGTGGAGGGCTGGATGAACAGTAGACGGTGGAGGGGTGCCCATGGAGGGGTGGTTGAACAGTAGCCGGTGGAGTAGCGCGCCGTGGAGGCTAGATGAACAGGAGCCCGTGGAGGCTAGAGGAGGTCGACGGTAGCCCGTGGAGGCTGGAGGAGGTCGACGGTGGAGATGAACAGTATCCCGTGGAGTCCCGTTTTGCGGTACGCCACTCCCCTCCCGATGAACAGGACCCCCGTTTCGACCGTAGGAGGTCCGTTTCGTCCGTTTTGCGGTACGCCACACCCCTCCCGATCAACAGGACCCCCGTTTCAACCGTAGGAGGTCCGTTTCGTCCGTTTTGCGGTACGCCACACCCCTCCCGATCAACAGGACCCCCGTTTCGACCGTAGGAGGTCCATTTCCTCCGTTTTGCGGTACGCCACACCCCTCCCGATCAACAGGACCCCCGTTTCGACCGTAGGAGGTCCGTTTCCTCCGTTTTGCGGTACGCCACACCCCTCCCGATCAACAGGACCCCGTTTCGAACGTAAGAGGTCTGTTTCCTCCGCTTGCGGTATGCCAGGCCTCGTTTCCATCGCCTGTTCCGTCCAAGCCCTCCCGATGAACACGACCACGCATTCCGTTCCGACCCAGCCGGTTGGCTCCCACGCGTTCCGTTGCCTCCTGATGAACACGACGCGTTCCGTTGCCTCCCCATGAACACGACACATTCCGTTGCCTCCCCATGAACACGGCGCATTCCGTTGCCTCCCCATGAACACGACGACGACGATGTTTCTCCGTTCCGACCCAGCCATGTACACGACCCCTGGCCGTACGTATGCGCCAGTAGGCGTTCGAGACCCCGCCCGTATGTACACATACGTGGCCGTATTTTCTTTCTTGCACCCTGGCCGCTGTATGTACGTGTACATGCTACGTGCGCACCTCTACTACGACACGTACGCGCCTCTACTACGACACGTGCGCGCCTCTACATCCATCAGTATATATGTACGTACACGTTCGCGACCAGAATGACAACGCTACGTACGCTTCGACCAGGTGGGTCCCGACTGCCAGGCACTTCCTTGCGTGCGAAGATGTAGCTGGTGGGTCCCAGCAGTCAGGGGGGGCGAATCGTTTTTTTTTGCCCGGACGCACTTCCTTGCGTGCGAAGATGTAGCTGGTGGGTCCCAGCAGTCAGGGGGAAACGTTTTTTTCGCGAAATATGCTGGCCCGTCCGGTGGGTCCCCGCTGTCAGGTGGAGGAATCATTATTTTGCGCGTAATAAGGAGGCACTTCCTTGCTGCGGCCGTGGACCCAGCTGTCAGCCTCTCCACGTACAGTCCACGTCCGATGGAAGTCGTTCCTTGAACACGTTGACCACGCCGCGCCGAGAGCACCACGGCGGTGGACGACGGCGCGGACTAGGAAGGGGATGACTCGGAGCCGGGGAAGACGCAGCAGTGGATGCCCACACGAAGAGGAGTATGAGGGTTCACTGGTTCGGCTGCAGTGTGAGGCTGCTGTCGCCGCAGAATAACAGGGGGTGTGGGTGAGTAGAGGGATGGCCTGGCCAGCGGTGGGAGTAGTAGGGGGCGGTGAGGCCTCCGCGGCATCCCAGCCGGCCACGAGAGGCAGGAGCACGCGGCACGACCGGCGCTGGTTTGGGCGGCTGGAGCAAGAAGACCAGAGGTTGAAGAAGCACTACGGCCGTTGGATGAACATCGTACGGTAACAGGAGCTAGAATCGTTCATATTGACTAAGTTGACAAAGCCCTCCGTCCCCGTCAACTTGGTAGGCCCACAAGTCAGCCTCCCACTATGTTGGGTTCCAGCTGGCAGGGGGAGTATTCATTTTTTTGTGCGTAATAAGGAGGCACTTCCTTGCGTGCGAAGATAGCTGGTGGGTCCGACATGTCAGCGGGGGGCATGTTATTTTCGCGAAATACAGAGGCCCTTCCGGTGGGTCCCAGATGTCAGGTGGAGGAATCATTATTTTGCGCGTAATAAGGAGGCATTTCCTTGTGTGCGGCCGTGGAACCAGCTGTCAGCCTCACCACGCACAGTCTACTTCCGATGGTGTCGTTCGTTGACCACGTTGACCACGCCGCGCCGAGCGCATCCAAGGTGGTGGACGACGGCGAGGCCCCGGACAGCAACGAGCCGGAGATGGGAAGACGCGGGAGTAGAGTCGCAGACGGAGAGGTGTACGAGGGTTAACTGGTTCTAGTGCGGTGTGGTTCGGCAGTCGGTGGAGAAGAACAGGAGGTGTGGAGGGGTGGAGGGATGGCCTGGCCAACGGTGGAGTAGTGCTTCATAGCGAAGCGTGCTAAGCAGAGCTGCTAGCAGCAGGAGGCGGGAGGTGGTCCCGGCGGCGCTGGAGGAAGAAGACGAGAGATTGAAGATGGATGCCGGTCGTTGGATGTAAATCCAACGGCTAACATGTCAGAATCATTTGTTGACTAAATTGACAACGACTTGCGTTGGCTTCGACCTATTGGCCCACATTTCAGCCTCCAAAAATGTGGCACGTATTCAACCCATTTTTTCAGAATTTACAGTCTTTTTTTGCGCGGTAGAATTTACAGTCAATTTGATCTTTTTTTTGAATTACAGCCATTAGCTGGGCTGGGTGAACAAATAATGTAGCGTCCATGCGGCCCATTTATTTTATTTCCTAAAAAATTACAGGCCATTTGCACTTTCTCGAAATACACGATTTTGCTGGGCTGATTCTAATTATAATGTTGGGTTGGGCCAGCAATGTTATCAAAAAATAAAAAGGGGCTGAGCATTTTGTTATAAATATATTTAAATAATAAGTGATATTATTACATTCGTCCTTAAATCTTACCAAGCTTTTGTACACAATCACTAGGATTTTCGTGCCAAAACAATCCAGGATTTTATTTGTTAAGAAATTATTTTTATAAGTTAATAAGATGTGGGATATTGTTTTCTTACATATGTAAGTATCTGTTAAATATATGATGACAATAAAATAATATATAATAACATATAAAATAATTTAAATATATATAATATAGTTAGAAGGGAAACATAAGTTGGACCTGGCGTTCCTATTCTTATATAGAAAAATAGAACAGACCTCTGCGTTTTCTTCAAAAAAATACATAAATTGGGCTGCCAAAAATAAAACCTCGGATGGGAGGTCCATAGGCCGGTCGATACATGACGGCCCTAAGAAAATACAAACAGGCCTATGGACCTCCCATCCGAGGTCGTGGGCTGCGCATGTTAAAAATGAAAGCCTAGACGGGGCAGCCCAAAACCACGTCCAACACTTGCCAAAACTTCGTCCCTCGTTTTCTCTGTGTTTCGCACACTCGACATTGTGTGGGCATTTTGACTGTGCATCATATGAAGATGTGCTATGCATGAATGTTGATCAGCATGATGTTAACTGGCTGGTAGTTCCATTTTCGACCATGAATAAAACTTCCAACATGATGTTAACCCTGTTTGAAAAGGCCGTGTTAATATAAATGCTCTGCCTCTGAAAGTTGCAGTTTCTTATCTGAAACTGAACTTGCAGTTTCTTATCTGAAACTGAAACTTGCAGTTTCTTCTCTGAGAATCACATTGTCTGCACTTTTATACTCCTATGAAACTACATTTTTTAAGTGCTAAAAATAGATCTCTAGAATTCATAAAATACTTCATATGCTCAATACTGCAAATCTGAAATTCAAAAGACATTCATATCTGAAAGTACTCTCAAAATACACAACACAAAACACAATTCACAACCTGCAAATACTGACAACCCTAAGCTCCTCCTGACAATTCACAACCTGCCCGACTATTGGGCTGGGGGGGCAGCCCCCTCCTATTCCTCGGCGGCAGACAGCCGCCCCGTGAGACGATGTGAACGGCGAGGGAGACGATGGCGGGGAAGCGTCGTCGGGCCAACTGCTTTTCTCCTCTTGCAGTTGGGTTCGGTCGACGAAGACTCCACCGGCTCGCTCTGGCAGGACACCCTCACAAACGGCACCCTGTAGATGCTCGATCCTTCAATCTCTGGTGGATGCTCCATCTGGGATCGATACTCCCACCACCGCTCCCTCACGATCGGATTCGGTGAATCTGTTTGCTCCATGGCCCAGAGGAGCAGCTCTATGTACTCCGGCGCGACTCCCTCCGGGAGTATCGCCGCCTTTTCGCTCTGTTGCAGATATTTGGCCATGGATGTCGCCGTCGCCGCTAGTTGGTCCTTGTTGTCAAACCAAGACTGTATCTCCAACATCCTAGCTAGCTTCACAGGGTCGCCGTCTGCGATCCTCACGTATCGGTTGTACTCCTCCATCGATCTACTTCTCCACAGCACCTTCTCTCGCTGGCGGTGGTTTTTGAATGGAAGAGGAGAGGAGCAGCGTTGGTTTTGGATTAGAACGGGAGAGGAGCGACGCTGGTTTTGGACTGGAACAGGAGACGAGGGGCGGTCGTTTTGAAATGGAAGAGGAGAGGAGCGGCGCTGCATTTAGATTGGAACAGGAGAGGAGCGGCGGTGGTTTAAGAGGAGAAGAGCGGAAGAGCGGCGCTGGTCTTGGAAGTATTTTTTTGTTGTTTTGCGTATTTTGGCTCAAAGTTTGACCACGTACTGTATTTGACAAGCAAAATGTGAATGCATGTCACCAAAAATTGTATCGTTTGGTTCGTATCTGAATGTACTTTCAAATTATAATATTTTTGCAACGTATAATATATATTTTATGTGCGAAAATCATGGTCGATTATGACCAGAATAAAAGGGAGACTCGTTAATGTGGGGTCGCTTTCTTAATTGAAGGGTAAATTGATTTTGATTTTGATCCAGTCACAGTGCGCCGGCCCTCTCGTCCAATCCTAAATCGCTGCCGCACGCTCCTCTCCCT
Organism: Triticum aestivum; assembly: GCF_018294505.1. Classification (NCBI taxonomy): domain Eukaryota; kingdom Viridiplantae; phylum Streptophyta; class Magnoliopsida; order Poales; family Poaceae; genus Triticum; species Triticum aestivum. The sequence goes on along the minus strand of NC_057808.1, from coordinate 531,636,050 downwards.
CTTCTCCATTGCAAAACCACCTCCTCTCCTCTCCATCATCTCCATTCCAAAACCACCGTCTCGCCTCTCCCTCTTCTGATCTTCTCCATTGCAAAACCACCTCCTCTCCTCTCCATCATCTCCATTCCAAAACCACCGTCTCGCCTCTCCCTCTTCTGATCTTCTCCATTGCAAAACCACCTCCTCTCCTCTCCATCATCTCCATTCCAAGACCACCGTCTCGCCTCTCCCTATTCTCTATTGCAAGACCACCGTCTCTCCTCCCATCTTCCAAAGCTAGCACCGGACCACTCAGAAGGACATCTATGGAGAGGATGTAGCAGCGAATCAGGCAGATCGCCGACGGCGACCAGGCAAAGTTAGCCAGGTTGAAGGAGATCCTTAGTTGGTTTGACAATGAGTGGGAGATTTCGAGGACGGTGCGGGCCATGTGGCAATGTATGCGAAAGAGCGAGACGACGGCGATGAGGGCGGCGATGTACATGTACTCCTCGGCGGCAGTCACGCCGCAGTCCTCCGAGTTCATCGAGTATCTCCTCTGAGCGATGGAGCAGACAGATTCGCCCGAGGCGACAGTCAGGCGGAGGTGGTGGGCATATAGGTCGAAGGTCGAGCACCCAGAGGATAACGAATCCATCGAGTATGGTATGCCGTTCGTGAGGGTGCAGAGCCAGCCGGAGCCACAGGAGTATTCGTTCTCCCACCGCAAGAGGAGGCCGGATGGTGCGATGTCGCTTCCCCGCCGTTCTCCACGGTTCCCTCGACGCTCGCCTCGTTTCAATGGCGGCGGTAGGGTTTAAGGTAAGCTTCGCACTAACCTAATCTTCCACCTGCTCATGCTTACAATCAGTGTGACAGCTAATGAAAATCATGCTTACAATCAGTCTCCGAGTACTACGCCAATCACCCTAAAATAGCTCTGGACCTTTGGGTCAAAGTTGTGACACAGTGTACAAATAAAGAAAAATAGATTGGTGCTTCTTTCAGAAAAGAGTACTCCCTAGAAAACTGCCAATATAAGCTACTAGTATTTGGTTAGATGATTTGCTGCCGAGTAAGATCCGTCCACAGAGAGCGCCACACATCCCACTGGTGGTGGTGGATGCCAATGCGTGCATGCAGCATGGTTGGTGTCAGTAATTTTTACTTGGCACACCTCGCACTCTGCATATATGCCGGTTCCATACGTACATTTGTGCAGTTCCACCAAAATGCAGCTGAATAACCCTGTTTGCACAGATAATGAAAAAGCATGATTACATTATAGTGGACTAGTTGATGAAACACACAAAATAAATAGAAGAAAATATTGCGATAGTATCATAGTATGCCATGCTGCGAGGGCGAGATGGGCCCTGCGACGCCTTATACGGTACGCCTCATACTGGACATCGTCCCAAGTCTCCCAGATACACCTTCTGCCAGTGATGAACATCAGTGTACAGCGGTAGTACAAGGTGGCGCCTTGAGACATTCAAATCTCTTTTTTTTGTACATATCAACTAAAATTAAGCACCCCAGTTTGCAGAAACGCTTAAACATTAACAATGGGACTAGTTGATGAAACATACATTAACAAAGAGAAGCACTTTCTTTATCTACATTGGAAATGAAATGATAGAGATGACACTCGCTCTATTTTAACTGTATTATTACTTCATTTTATCAGTGACACTAGGGTCGAGCAGGTGGCAAACGAGGTGTACCGTGCGTCGCAAGGATGGAGGCTGGGGGTGCTTAGACTGGGATGCTGAAGCTGGCTCTTTCAGTCACCAACATGGATGATTCAATTCATGGGACCTTTTGGTGCAGTTCACCTAAAATGAAGCAATGTCCCGTGAGCTAGCAGCTTCTTCTTCAAAATTTTTAAGAAAAGGGCTCCAGCCCCGGTTCCATTTCCATCAGAAAATGAAACCCACAGAGCTTCTTCTTCATTAGTTGCAATAAAATTGAGCAACATCAAGGTTGGTTGTGAAGCTCCTGGAATGCTCAACTATAATTTGGATATCATTTGTGCAGTTCAACTAAGATCGAGCGTGAAATGTATATCTCTGTTTGCACAAAAAAGGTGGAAAGGAGGGTGACTAACAAGTGATGAAACATGCATCAAATGAAAAGAAGCATGTTCCTTATCTGAATGGCAATCCTACAAGGACAGTAGCAATTTCTAAAGCACTGGCATTGCTAGATATTAGTGTGGGCATTAGGATTAACTATGACAACCGTTAAATACGACATTACTTTGGGCACGGGAGAGTAGGCGGACCAGGACAGTTGCATTTCTAACGAAAAGAACCAACTTATCTTAATGGGAAATTTTAGCAGGACATGTAAAGAAGTGCCATTGATTCATATTACTGGAGGCATTACATTGAAAACAACATTGGTTTAACGTGTCCTTACTTTTAACAGTGCGACTGCTACATTTTACCAGTGGCATTACATAAGAGTGGCTCGGGGCAACAAACATCAGAACAGGATATCTGGGTTGGTCCCATTTTTGTTCGGTATAGCCACCTTATACTGTGTGAGGCTAGCAAATCTAGTGCTGGACTTACTCTGTTGACTTGTCCCCCAGTCCCCACTTTCTTTCCTTTTCCAACCAATAGATCGGGTTTATATTGAGTTTGTACTGCGTTTCCCTTTATTTCCCTATTAGACCTAGAGACCAGTTGGATAGCCAGTCTCTGCTACTTTTCACCCCCATTATTTCCTCTTTCGACCAAGTCCTAGATTCAGGTAACAAATCCTCCCCCACCCCCACCCCCTTTCTTCCTTGTTTGAACCAAGTAGTACTAGATTCGAGTGCATGAACTAGTTTTACCTCTTAAACGTAAAAAAATTAGGTGGTTTTCGAACAGCCGATCGATCCTATCTACGAGGGGGCCTGAGAAATAGTAAAAGATACAAATGCAGCGACGTCAGGAGCTCGGGAAGTAGAGCAAGGCCGGTTTCGAAGGAAGTTATACCTGATGGTCGCCGGAATGTCGCTAGGTGGGCGGCGGGAGGCCGGATCTGCCCACACTACGACAGCGAGGAAGAAGGGGTCGGAGGCCCTCCCTCGCCAGCGGTGCTTGGGAGAGAACGGCAAGGCAGGCTGATCGGGGCGCGCCCAGCAGTGGGTAAGAGCTGTCGCGAAGGACGACCGCGTGAACGTTGCACCTTCTCACCTTCCCCGGCGGAGAGGATCCGGCTGGATCTGTGACCAGCGGTGAGCAGAGAGAGAGAGAGAGTGGCCACCCCTGTCGTGTTTAGATCTGGAGAGGCCGAGACAGTGTGAAGAGAGCAACACTAGCAAGCAAGCGCGGAGGCTCCTGCCTATATAGTTGAGTAGTACTAGTTTTCTTTTGTCTACCGGAGCCGGCTTGACCTCGTCAATGACTGTCGAGAAGTCTTCATGCACGTGGCCCAGAGGCGCAGTTGTCGTTATTTTGATCTGAAGCGCCGGATTATAACATATAACACGAAAAAATGCCACATGACAAGAAATCATAACCTCACTGCCCAAACTAGACGAGGAACAAAGCTCAAATTAAAGATAAACTCGTAGAAAAGGGGTTCATCGATAGATGTCCTAATTAACATAGCCGGCTTGACCTAGATGGCAGCCGAGTAGTCACTGTTCGTGCATGTGCCCCCAATGACTAGCCCAACTCAGTTGTCGCTATTTAACCCTCGCAGTGATCCGAAGCACATGACACCTAATTTTGCGAGATGACAAGAAACCTTTTTTTAGATTTCTCACCACAACTACAGCCATGTACAACACAGCCTGCACGATATGTACACAATAGCCAATCCAGGCGTGTCTGCTGGAGTCTGGTCACATGCATGGACGAACTGATCTTCCGTGTCTTGCAGGGATCGTCCAGGCACCAACGTAGTACAACACTTCTCTAGTACTATCGCTCGTCTCCCTCTTCTATTAAGTCACCCGACTTGCGGGGCCAGGGAGTGTGCCTATGGTAGGTTCTCAATTGCCGTCCCACATGTGTGTGCAAACGCAATATGACGCGCGTTCCATTCGGAGAGCAGCGTGCCAGACCGACCGACCGTCTAGGGTGCGACGCGAACGCGACGGGCGTGCTGTATACTCCGTACATGTGTACCGCCGTTTTCTAGACGCTTTGCTCCATGGCGCGGGCGCAATCCATGGATACAAAATTAGTATACTATATACTATTTAAAAGTCGAGGGCGGGGCTTTTCCTGCGGTAGGCGGCGGGGCAGTTCCGCCTAGTCGGTTCGACAGAGACGCGAGAAGACGATGGAGTAGGCTGCTGCAAACGTAGGGTTGTGTGATTTGACAGCGAGTTACTGCTGGACAGGTGGGGCCCCGTGATTCGACTTGCCATTATCATTTTAACTGCGGCGCTACGACCGGCGTGAGTCTCCCGATTCCTGACCACCTCCATACAGGTGCCTCTCCCAATGCTCCACCATGTAGTAGAGGCTGGCTCTTGCATGAGAGCCCACTTCTCCACTTTTTCCTTGCCTCTCTGTCCTCCACATATGCAAAAATGCCATGTAAAGCGCACTATTGTACTTACTTTTACTTGCTCCTACAGGTGCTTAAGCTTGCCACATAGGCATAAAGTCTGATGTGGCAAGTTAATCAAGAAGAGAGAGACTAGTTTGGTGACCCAAGGAAGAAACGGTGCTAAGCGCGTGTACCTAGGTGAAAAGACAATTTTAAGTCTATAGCTAATTAAATGAAGCAAACTTAGCAACACCATTTCATTGGAAGAGGTCACTCCTTGGCAAATGCAATAAATACTAGTACTCCCTGTGTCCCATAATATAAGAACGTTTTTGGCACTACACTAGTGTCAAAACGTTCTTATATTATGGGACGGAGGGAGTACGAAGAAAGAGATAGAGAGGAGTAAAAAAATACACTTATAGCCAACCTTATAGCCAACCTTGTTGTAGTATGAGTGACTAAGTGATGACTATGTATGACATGCCAACATCAGATAGCCTAACGCACCGTGTTAAATCTCCAAGGGCGCGAGCGACGCGACGGTCGTGGTAGGCGCGACCATGATACGGGCTGCTGGCAGCCCTTGGATCTGAGATCAAACGGTCGCATGCTAAGTTGCTGAAAATTTGCAGAATAACCCTCCAGGATAGGATATTCACCCATAGGTCTAGAATCACGCCATGCAACCGTTCGATCTCAGATCCAAGGGCTCTCGGAAGCCCGTATCATGGGAGAATGGAAAGCCACTACCCTGCCGTTCGCACGCTGGCAGTTCGCTCCTACTCGTCCCCGCACGTCCTTCAATACTACGGCGGTTCGCTCCTAGTCGTCCCGTCCATTCACATTACGACAGTTCCACTAATCCTAACCCTCCTCCCAAATCCATGGCGTCCCAAATCTCCACGATCGGCGGTGAGTACAAGGTTAGAACCATCACCGGCGATGAGTTCGACGTCATCTACACCCGTTCTTCCGCGATGGTGAAAGGATGCCTTTCTCGCTTCAGACGCATGTTCGAAGACTCAGATGATGAGTGGGTCTTGGCTAGATGTTGAGTACACCACAGTCCTGGGACGAGAGAAGGATCTAAAGGACGAAGAGAGGAAGAAGCCCGCCGTGATCCAGGTTTGCGTGCATGACTTATGCTTGGTCTACCACATATGCCATGCCGACGTTGAGTGCCAGGATTTTAAGGACTTCCTCGAGAGCAACCTAGTCAAATTCATTACTGTAGACTTTGGTAACGACAAAGAAGTCCTGCGTCGGATAGGCCTCGTTGTAGGCAACACCTTCTGACCTCCAGAAGAATCGGCTGGTGTCCTCTCGTCAGCCTTCAATGCTGACCCTGGCAGGAGCCATGGTTCATCCTTCGTACGGTAAACTGGAGAAACCTCCATACACATTTCATCGTCATGCATGGCAGCGGAATGTACTAGATATAGACCACATCCACTACGCTGCAATGGATGGCTACCTTTGCTTCAATATCTACAAGGGTTGGATGAAGAGCAACAGCCAAGTGTGTGGTTCAAGCAAAGAAGTATCGTCCAAGAGGAAGAGGGACAAGGACGAAGTCGAGGACATGGACGAGGACTCCGAGTAAGGTGGCAGTGTCGTTGCTCATGGTGGTTCTAATGCAGTGTCTACCGGAATAGTTGCAAAGTTTAATTTTAGGTGTGCTTAATTTAATTTGAGGGGTGTGTTGTGCTGAGCCCCCAGCAGAACTATGTTATTTTCTTCTCGTTACTTTAACTCTTCAGTACATACATACTAGTATTTCTTACATTTCATCTTTTAGTTGGTATAGTACTACCACTCGTTTCTTCACATTATATACGTACAATATATATGGCCAACATCATATAGCCAACAGTTTAGTTGTCAAAGAATTTTAGGGTGCTTAGTTTTGTCAAAGAATTCCAGGATGCTTAGAGGGTGCTTGGATCCAAGGGACTTATTTTAGTCTGACTAAAAATAGTCTCTTTAAGAGGCTAAAGTTCCAAGCACCCCTAACTAAAGAGGGGCTAAAACTAGTCTTGAGACTAAAAAATTTTAGTCAGGGGTACCCCTACTAAAATGTGGATTAGTCCTCTCTCTACGCATTTAACTCCTCTCCTTTAACAGAGGCGAGTACTGGATTGGAGGGTTTGGAGGATAATAAATGCTCATTAACTTGATTTTAGCATTTTTAGTATTTGGATCCAAGCATGGGTGAGGCTAGCATGTTTTAGTCCCACTACTTTTAGTCATGGGACTAAAACGTATCCAAGCACCCTCTTAGTTTTATTTGAGGGGTGGGTTGTGCTGGACACCATTATTGTGACTAGCCTTTTTAATAGTACTATATGCATAATTTGGCAACGAGCGCTCTCTATATGTACCACCTTTTTTAATTTCAAGTTTTGCTCCATGGCGCAATCCATTGATACTACTGTTGTACAAAAGTGTAGAATTTTTAAAAGGCTAGAGGGCGGGGCAGTCTAGCTTGGTCGGTTTCACGAGAGGCGAGGGCCTTTGTGATTTGACGGCTCATTACTGCTGGAAGGCGGGGCCTTGTGATTTGACTGCTCGTATAAATGCGCCGACGACCTGATCGAGGAGGAGCAAAGAACCGTGCGGTATACTCAAGTTTTCCACTGGAGTAGTACTACGACGGAGGAGCACGAAACACGGCAGCCCAGTGCCATATGGCGATAAAAATGATCTAATTTGCTAGTCATCTCATTGTTAGCATTGTTCTATTCATTCCCTAAAAAAAGCCATTGTTCTATTCATGCCTCGCAGAGAACGTGACACGTGCAGCAAAACACCCAAAGCAAAAGATGAAACACAGGAGCAAAAGAAGAAGGAAGATTATCACCCCAAATGATCTAATTTGCCGCGGAGTTGTAACTGCTTCTTCATCGCCTCCACGACCTCCATCTCCTTGCGCGTCTCCTCCGCCATCTTCTTCATTCTGTCCATGACGCGGGATTTCTCGACGCGAGCCTTCATCATCTGTTCCACGGCCGCATTACGTACCTTGACAGCAGCCGGGTGCTCGATGCGGAGCTTCGCCAACTCCTCCTTTTGTTCCATGACGAGGGCCTGCAGCATCTTCATCGAGGAACTACTATTCTCATGCAGCTTCTTCTAGCCGGCGTTCTTCTCCTTCAACAAGTCGATCTCGTGGTAGAGCTTCGCCTTGTCCTCCTGAAGTCGCAGGATTTCGCCGGTCGCCTTCTTCTCCGAGGCAATGCTCTTCTTCAGCAGCATCACCAAGCCGGCGGTCAACTCCCCCTGCTGATTGAGCTCAGCGGGCATGTCGTCGAGGCTCTCCTCCAGCAACTCCATCAAGCCTTGGATGAACTCCTTCTGCTTATTGAGCTGATCGGGCATGCCGTCGAGGGATGACGACTCCAGCTCCGCCGGCTCGGCATGTTCGCCTCCGCAGCTAGGGCGCTCCTGGGAGCCATCGCCTGCCCGTGAGAGATCTTTCGAGGTCTCTGCGTGGCGGCGAGCCCTCTTTTTTTTCCGCAGCCTTGGTTGCCGCTCCCTTGTTACGAGTAGTTCTCGACCTAGAGCTCTGCTCACCGGCCATGACAACTACGGACGAAGAAGAAGCACTTATGAGGAGGAAAGGTAGAGTAATTTTCGGTTAGGTAGTTCCCCTTTTTATAACCTAAGTACTAGCACTAGTACTAATACCTGCATAGTGGGAACACGTTCAGGTTTGGTACGTACTAGTAGGTGTGAGCAGGCTTTCGAATGTGATGGGAACAAGGTAAAGATTAATTGATGGTTTTGGTTTCGAGGCCCGAAACGGCTCCCGATGAGTTTAGCGGAACATAAATTTCAAGTACTACACTGCTCAAATGCGTAAATATTATGTTACTGTCAAAATTGGCACAAAATACGAAGGAGACCAATGGAAGTACTACTAGCAACCCACGATTTAACTACTGGCATGCGCGCAGTGGAGTAATAATGTCTTTCTTCCGCCCTCACGTCCATTCAATTTGCATGCGCTGTATTAATTGACCATCAATGAAGTGAACGACTTTACACGCGTAAAATTATCACATGGGGTGGATCTTGGTACAAAATTGCGTCCGCCCGTGTACCCGCGTGTGCGTGCGAGGGAATGAGTGCGTGCGTGGCGTGCGTGCACATCTTCGCTTCGTGCATGTACCGCCAGTATGGCTCAGGGAGGACGAGTACATTCTTCTGGAACCAGCAGCACGTCACTGTGATCAATCCACGTAAGGAGGTCGCGACAACGCCTCCACATGTGCCATGTGGCTTCATGAACTGTAAGAGAGACACTGTGTAGCGTGCCATTGGTATTCTAATTTACGTGTTTTGCACATACTCGAAGTACTAGTAAGGTACACGTGCATTGCACGCATCAGATTTTGAAACCAAATTATGAATAAATACCACACTATAGCATGTAAGCTCTGAGTCATATATGCCTGATGTAGCCCTTCGTTTAATTCTTATAGTTCATCTCATTCAAAATCAATTAGTTTTTATAAAAAAGCTAAGAACGCGGGAATAGGAAAAACATGGGATTATAGTTGAATGTCATCTTGAATCCTACAGGATTGTACGAGTGTTTGATTGTGCATAGAAAAAACGCAGAATTCTTTCAAAAAGGTTTGAGTGGATGGGATGTTTCCTATGAAATCTAGTGCAAATGAATCATATGGAAAAATTCCTATGGTTTACAATCCTACGAATCAAACAACCAAGATAGGAAAAATTCCTAATGATTAGAATCCTCCAAAATTCCTTTGAGAATCCTTTGAATCAAAGAAGCCCTTAATCTATTTTATGATTCATGGAATTGTGCGTTGTAAAGCATAAAGTAAAAACAAATAATGGCAATTCAACTAGAAAAAAAGTTTGGGCAGTTATGATACGGAAGATTCTAGAACAAAAGAGAACCACTGTTGTTTTGAGGTTTGTGCATTATGCTTAAGTTCAACCATGGAGTCTGCTACTCCCTCTGTTCAGAATTACTCGTCGCAGAAATGGATGTATCTAGACGTATTTTAGTTCTAGATACATTCATTTTTTAGACAAATAATTTCGAACGGAGGGAGTAGATTGTACATGTGACAAAATCCGGTGGGGGGCTAGAAGATGGTGCGAGGGGCCGAGTGGAGGGTGACTATGAAGGAATGCACAAGTGCGAGATCAATATTTAGAGAGAGGGGGTGAACACGTGCGCTGTTGCGCGCAGTGGCGGAGCCATGAAACATAAATGAGCTAGGGGGCCAAGCATTGCTAATCCTTTACGAGGAGGGTCAATTCATGAACTTAAACCATTTTTAGCAGCAATTGTCTAATGATCACATTCATATTAGCCTCGATATATAGTGATGTTAGGGGGGAGGGGGGCAGGGCCCTTACTGCCCCCTGTCTTCGCCATTGTGCACGCGTCTAAGAGATGAAGCGGAAGGCATGGATGATGAGAGGGGGACGTTGGATATATAATTAATGTGGGTGTATTAGCTATATATGTTAATCCTATATAGAGAGGTATAGATTGATCGATGTGGACGTGGGAAAGAGGGTGAGACCTCACTGGATATATCGATTGATCGGTTTGTGTGGAAAACTATGAAAGACCTAGCTATATACACACATACATAGAGGAACATCGATCGTTGCGCATGCACTCGTGAGAGATAAAGAATGCCCGATATGATGGAGAGGGGGATGTGTGTGGGTGTGTGCCTTCATGGGAGACCGACCTGAAGAAAAAGATTGCATGCGTGCGATGGATAATGCCGACTGGTAGTGTATGTGCATGCATGCACGAGAGAAAGTTAGTGGTACAATTATAAAGAGAAGACTACTGTGTGGGTGTAAAAGAATAGGTGATCCTGATGTTTGAAACCCATGCATGCATGAATATAACGGAGATCTGCGCGGTGTGGTTTGGAAACGAGCATGTTGTAATGTATACACATTGAACAAGGTTAGACTGATTTGAATTTGAGATACCGATGGCAGACATCATTTGGCCACGTTGCATCCGTGCATGGACACACTATTCTAATTGGAGATGATGGGCGGCTTTCGCATCACATATCTATATCTATACCCCTATATATATTATATTTTATATTTTTTATTGTGTGCGGGTAACTTTAACTTTGAAAGATGGTCGTTGGATGAGGCGAATCCGATGGTCCAGAGATGGCAAATTTGAGCACTACTGGCCGTTGGATATCATCTAGATTCCACCAGATTTCGCCACATGTATAATCTAGAAGACTCCATTGTTGAACTTAAGCATAATGCACAAACATCAAAAAATAAGCACTTCTTATTTGTTCTAGAATCTACCGTATCAGAATTTCCCAAATGTTTTTCTACATGATTTGCCATTATTTGTTTTTACTTTATGTCTTACGACGCACAATTCCATGAATCTTAAAATAGATTAGCTTTCTTATAAAAACTAGATGATTTTGAATGAAATGAACTATAAGAATTAAACGAACATCTACATCATGCATATATGACTCAAAGCTTGCATGCTATAATGTGGTATTTATTCATAATTTGGTTGCCAAATCTCATGCGTGCAATGCACGTGTACCTTACTCTAGTCTAAATGGTGTTTGTGTGTGTGTTGTGCGTGTTGAGGTGCAAATTGTCTTTTTTTGGGTACACGTTAAGCTTGTTCTTCCGAAATTTCAAGCCGCGCCTTGTTATGCCGAAAATTCAAGCTAGCGTCTCTGTCTATCATGTTGCGAAACTCCCGCCTCTTCAACCCGCGCCTTGTTAGCCCGAAATATTTAAGATATATCTTTGTCTCGTTGTGCTCCGACAACTCCCTCCATCTCAACCCGCGCCTTGCTATTCCGAAATTACAACGCGCGCGAAAACTCCCACCTCCTGTGAAATCCCGACACACGAAATGCCTGTGGTACCCCTGAACCAAAAGAACCGCCTCAAATCGGTGGGGGTACTTTTGTAACTTACCCCACATTTCGGACAAGCGCGTCTCTAAGCCATGGTTCCCCACTGCCATACCATCCGCCCACCCATTTGTACACCGAGGCCGCGAAAACCCGCGACGAAACCCCACACCCTGCTCCGTCCGCCACCCAGCCGGAGCCTCTTCCCCGACGACGTCGTCCACAGCAACACCTCGACGTCCCTCATCCACTGTACCGGATGAGGATCCGTCGTCGATCTCATCGTCCCGCCGGTTCAGCCACCACGTCCTCCACCTCCAAGGAGCTGCCCCGACGTTCCCCTCGTCTTTCGCGCCACCTCCATTCCCACACCGCCGTCTTCACCTGGACCACCGGAAGAGCATCATCATCACCGTTTCCTCGGATGAAGCTGCGGCCTAATCGGCGCCACCAAAGAGGTTGTACACTAATTGCCGCATTTTCTTCTTGATTCGATCTCACGATGCTGCCAGCGCTCGGTCCTGAGCCGACACGGTGCGGCTCCATCCACGGCGGCGTCGCCGGCCACTTCCTCCACAGCGTCGCTCCCTCGGCGGCGACATCCACATCAGTAGGAGCTGCTGCTGCTTTAGCTCTCGCTCGCGCTGCTGCTCTGCTCTTGCTCTCGGTCCCCTGCCTGGTCTGCTCTTGCTATTGCTCTTGCTCGCGCTGCTGCTCTCTCTCTTGCTCTTGCTTGCGATGCTGCTCCGATTTAGCTACACTTCAGTCGACTGAATCGACTTTTGGGTCAGTCCATTTTCAGGGGGTGGGGGGGCTCGCCGGCATGAAGGAAGAACCAGCCGCAGCGGGGAGGGGGCTCACCGGAGAGGTACCCCACTATCTATCTTAGGGTTCAGGATGGGGGCGGTGGTCGCCGGCGGTGGTGGGGCGTTGGCGGGGCGGTGGCATGGGGATCGCCAGAGAAAAATCTCGGCACGGGGGGGCTAGAGGGATGGCCGGGGCGGCGACGGACCGGCGGTGGGGAGTGTTTTCGGGGCGGGCGGGGCGGCGCACCGCCGGCCGCGGGCGGCGGGGGGCTGCTGTTTGGCCGGTGGTGGCTGGCGCTCAGGGAGGTGGAGGTTGAAGATGAACCGCAGGCCCTTGATTTTGTATCCAACGACTGCAAAATCGACTGACCAGAGATGAAAAAGTCAGTCGACCGACGTGTAGCCTCACCTTGCTAGTGTGTTCAGTTTCGACAGCAAAATTCAGTTTCGACAGCAAAATTCAGTTTCGACAGTTAAGTTCAGTTTCGACAGTTAAGTTCAGTTTCGACAGTTAAATTCAGTTTCGACAGTTAAGTTCAGAGATGAGCGGCTGATGTATTTTACATCTAGCACTTTGTGGTTATGTATTTTACGTCATGTATTGGAGATGCTGTTAGAATTCCACTCAGGTTAACGTTGTTCGTTGTCTCTCTTGTCCTGCTTCAGCCTCGGCGTCGTACAACTCACCGGAGCTGCTCCAACGACGAAACCCTCCATCACAGCGGAGCAGTACCTCGGGCTCCATCTCCAGACGCCTAAGATCTTCTTCCCCTCCTCCGACAGCCAAGTCAGCCGGAGAATCCTCACCGGCCAACCCAATCACGCTGAGATCGACATGGCTTCGCCAAAGAGGTTGTACACTTGTTGCATCCCTTTTTTACTCTACATGTTATATATATTGTCCACTGAGCACTCGTAGTAACGGGGAATACGATTATTTTATCCTACTATATGACAAGCAGTGAGGTACCAGGCAACTTAGCTATCCGTGATGGACTCTCTTGAACGCCATCATTATTTATCTCTGCGCGTTTGAGCTGTGCATTTGTCGATGGGCCTGGGAGTTGAGCTAGTATGGCAGTGGCCTGGGTCCAAAGTAATAGAAGTAGCACAAAAACATTTTTTTTAGTGTAGGATTTTCCTTGCTCAAGCCTGCCTACTAGAATCGCCAGTGCTTGAAAGGAAAAGTGAATGAAAAACATCGGAATTGGAAAGTTTCCTATGGTACTACTTTTCATGAATTTGGTGCAAAGGAATGGAGCAAAGGAAAACTGTAGGATTTGTTCCTTTAGTGTCTCCTTGAAAGAAAAACCGTAGGAATTCTAATTTCCACTTCTCCTCCTTTTCATATTCCTATTCATCAAGCACAAGACTAAGAGATAGTAGCATAATAGAATTATAACCGTACATTTTCTTGTGGTTTGACTTAATCTCACCATGCTTTTTTGCATCCTGTGATCTTCCAATTGTTGTGAATCAAACACCCAGATTGGCAGAAATCCTGTGTTTTTAAATTCTCTGTTTTGCACGTGCATTCCTATCCTATTCCTGTCTATTTCATATCCCTGCATTGTTAGAATCCTCAAATTCAAACAAGCCCTTACTCAATTACTTCTGTTACAGATATGTGTCAAAGAAAACCTTGTGTGGTTTGTCCTGCTCCTGCGGCGCTGTGTTCCACCCCAGCTCAGCTGCTCCAACGACGGAAGGGTTCACCACAGCAAGGATCCGCTCTCCAGACTGTCTTTCGCCGCCTCAGATCTTCTTCCCCGTCGCCGGCAGCCACGGCAACTGCATTACCATCATCAACTGAGCAGATGACCTTGAGGACTACACGGGTCCGCAAGAGAGGTCACACTCTTACGTGTCTGCTTACGTTATGCGTCGCTTAATATGATGACATGCTACATTATCATCGTGTTCACCTATTAGACTCCAAGTCAGGTCCAAACTAATGCTGAAACTTGAGTTATTAAATGGTTGTGGGGTACATATTGGGGCAGCAATCAGTACTATCTGTCTACTATCTGGTTAATCTCCGGTGTCTACTATGAGTTTCATGTTGGGTGCAAACAAACATTAAAGGAGCCATTATCTGTATTTTTTAACTAAAGCTATTATCTGCGTGCTATCATTGGTTTTGGGTCTATCCATAGTTTGCTACCATCACTCTGGATTTGTGCATGCACTCCTTACATAATCTCACTATGTTTTATTCCTATGCATGCCAGTTATTGTACACAATGGAACTGATCATGTAGAGCAAAAGAGACGAGCCTTGCGTGGCAATAAAATTTCATGCAGACGTCGTTCCATGATGGGCGCAAAGGCAGCCCCCCCTCCACCCATTTCAGATCGTAATCAAGAGGAAGATAACTGTTCTGAGGGGGATTCAGAAGGAGAAGACCACTCCTATTTACCCCATGAGGTCTTCGCTCTAACTTGGCATGCTGATGTTGGTAATATCATGCATATGGTGCCTTGCATTGCTTACTGTATACATTAAAGATGTCATCTGCTTAGTTTAGACATGCTTTGTGTCAATGCCATCTGTTTAGTTTCTTTATCGTATATGTGAATCATGCAATGCCATCTTGTCTAGCCAGGCATCATATATGTGAATTTTGCAATGCCACCCTGGTTAGCCAGTCATCTTATATGTGAATTATATCATGCCATCATTTTTTTATTACGTGTTAAATTTGTCAACAATTTTAGTACATTCAATTACTCTTCCTGTGCATCAGCCATTCGGCACGGTCATGGAAAAATCTGGAGTGGAAACAAGGTCTTCAGAGCAGACAATGCTATCTGACGAAGCGCATGTCTTGCTGGTTACCGATAGCTCCTCAGAGGAGGATTCAGAGACAGATGACCAGTCATATTCCCCCCCCCCCCCGAGGTGCATGCCCTAACTTGGCAGGGTTATGTTGCTCATATCGTGTGTATGGTATCTTGCATTGCTATGTCATTTGCTTAGTTTAGACATGCTTTGTGTGAATGCCACCTGTTTAGTGTCTAATTACCATATATGTGAATTATGCAATGCCATCTTGTTGCAAGACATTATATATGTGAATTATGCAATGTTATCTTGTTGCAAGGCATTATGTATGTGAATTATGCAATGCCATGCTGTTTAGGCAAGCGTCATATATGTGAATTATATCATGTCGTCCTTTTTTTGTATTTCTCATTGCTTTTGTCGACAATGTTTGTATATTCAACTGCTCTTCCTGTGCATCAGCCATTTGAATTGGTGATGGAGAAATCTGGAGTGAAAACAAGGTCTTCAGAGCAGATAATGCTACCTGCTGAAGCAGATATCTTGCTGGTTACATATAGCTCTTCAGAGGAGGATTCAGAGGCAGATGACCAGTCCTATTATCCCCCTGAGGTGTATGCTCAAACTTGGCAGGGTTATATTACTCATATAATGCATATGTTGTATTGCAATGCTTAGTTTTTACATCATATACACAATATTGAATGCCATCTCCTTAGTTGACACATCATATATGCGATTGCCCTCTGCTCACTTCCTTAGTATATAAATCATATATTTGAATTATGTCATGCCATGATGTTTACATAGACAGCATGTATCTGAATTATGGTATGCCAACCCATTTTCTAAAGACATAATATAGTTATATCATCTCATCCTGTTTACATAGTCATCATATTTTAAATTATGTCATTCTATCCGTGAATTATATCATGCCATCATGTTTCCATCGACGGCATGTTTGTGATTTATGGCATGCCAACCACTTTAATAGACACATCATATAGTTATATCATGTCATCCTGTTTACATAGTCATCACATTTTGAAGTATGTCATTCTATCCTGTTTAGTTAGCCATCATACATGTGAAATTTTGTGTCATGCTATCCTGTTTAATTAGCCATCATATATGTGAAATTATGTCCTAATATTCTGTTTGCTTAGACAACATAAATGTGAATTATTTCATGCCCTGTTTTCTTCGCTACTATCCATTGCACCTGTCTATCTTACAATGTCTGTACATTCAATTACTTTTCTTGTTTATCAGCCATTTCAATTGGAGGGAGTGATGGCAGTATCTGTGGGAGTAAAAACACGGTCTTCAGAAAAGATCGTGCTACCTGTCGATGCAGATAGAACCACGGTTGTACTTGCCCAAGAACCAGCCCCACCACACATAACCCACACTCATGCAGATTGTACCCCTACCCAGTTGGACAGAGAACCAACTACACCCTTTCTAACCCCAACCCCAGCAGATAGACACCCAGTTCCCGTTGACACAACACTGTCTCCACCACAGAGCACCCAAACACGAGCAGTTAGTAAGGCAACTGCAGTGCCCAAATCACGAGGACCACCACTCCGAACCCGAAGTCAACGCTTAAAGCAGAAGAAGAATTGTTCTCAGGTCAGGTTCCGTAGCTATGGTTCATACTACTTTGCTCTTGCATCACTGTATTTACTGATACCAACTAATTTCAAATTTGAAGGATGCAATTGAAACTCCAATGGCGCAACAGGTATGTTTTAAACCTGTTTCTTCAACGTGTTTGGCTGTTTGCTGTTGTAACTTGCTCTATGTTGATTTCAGTTTCAATTGAATAAACAGTTATGTTCTCATGCCATGCACATTACAAGTGTTGTTATTGCTGTGTAGTTTCCCACACTTATATTCTGTCTATGCTGCTTTGTCTTAAATATATATGATTCGAACTGTATCTATCTTGATTTGGCAACATAAACTAGAATGATATAGACCATACAGTGACCACATAGATATATGTTTGTTTCATGCTGTTATCCTATCCACCTTACTACTGAACTGGTTTACCAAAATGAGTTTCATATACTACATTGTAAACCTGAGATGTGTTTGTTTGTTTCTCTTTTAGAACGCGGATAAAATATTGCAGAAGAGTACCCTGTTATGCAATGGTAAAGGATGTAATGCAGATAAGGTTCAAGATAGTGAGACATCCCTGTTGGTCTCCAAGAAAGCTGATAAAAACTATATTGAAGACACTGAGACAACCGCAAAGTCCTGTCTTGATGTAGTGTTCGAGTTACTAGCTACCACTGTTGGCACCAGCTCTTCGAACTCGTTGCCTGAATCAGTTCGGCTTCTTGAGTCTCAACTTCAAGTTGAAAGACATCGATCAGATGTTATGCGACAGGAAGCCGAAGGACTGAGGAAGTCCCTGCAGAATTCAGATGCATACTTTCTGGTGCAACAGCAAGCGCTGGAGGACTTAAGCGCCAAACAAGAGAAAGTTAATAAGCTTGCAAAGCATCTTGCCAGCATTATGGGTACCTAGGATATTGTTTCTTGAGCTCTTCTGAAGTGGTTTCAGTTATGGACTTGTTTTGCTGCGGCGTTTATATGCTGCTGTGTTCCCTATATTTGCACTGGTGGCGAACTTTGATGCCTAGTGGATGTAATATGTGTAATAGCTGTGATAGCCTAGTGTAAGTTGCTTGCTTATTTATTTCCTTGTTGTCTTGTTTATTTGTTTGCTTGTAGTCAGTGCAGTTCTTTTTCTACGGTTTGCTAGTGGCTGCAATAACCTATTTTTTAAAACTAGGCCACAATAACCATGGGCTAATATTTACTGTAGTGACACTGGGCCTCCTACGGGCCGTAGAAACAGTGGGCCTTCTACGGGCCGTATAAACAGTGGGCCTTCTACGGGCCGTAGAAACAATGGGCCTTCTACGGGCCGTAGAAACAATGGGCCTTCTACGGGTCGTATCATCAATGGGCCTTATATGGGCTGTATGATCGATTGGCTAAACATGGGCCAAACAGACCGCATTCTGGCCGTAAATGGGCTAGAGTTGGAATCGTCCGTTCATGGGCCGACCATAACGGGGCATCGTTAATAGGCCGTATTTGATGACGCTATGAAAACGGCCCAACATATTAACGGACCACAAATGGGCCGACTGTAACGACGGGCTGAATTTGGCCCACAAGCAGAAAATGACAGTAACGGGCCGTAAGTAAACGAATGCTGGAAAATAGCCCAAGAATAAATGGGCTCTGAGAAGGCCGAAAGATAACATGGGCTGGAAACGGTCCAACGGAATAACGAGCCGTTAATGGGTATAAAGTGATACACTGTTCATTACGGGCCAGTTTCACCACGGGCCGTTAATGGGTGTAAAGTAATACACTGTTCATTACGGGCCAGTTTCAGCACGGGCCGTTAATAGGCTAAGAGTTACATAGGGCCTCATATGGGCCGAAAGACGTCATGGGCCATACATGGGCCAGAAGTGAAAACGGGCTGGAATCATATTGGATGGCCCAGATGAAGCTACTGGGCCTAATTCGAATAGGGCGTAACAGGCCTTGGGTTAGCGGGCTGTAAATGGGCTATATGCGAACAGGCCGTTAACAGGCTTTCCATGGGCCGGCCCGCCAGCTTTTGACCAAGTCAAATGGGCCGGCCTTTTCACAGGAATGGGCCACTGTTGGGCCGTGCCACGTGTCGACGTATCATAGGCGCCTTCTGTCCAATGAGTGGATGACATCTGTCCCAGCGATGAGCCGACACGTGTTTCCTCCAGCCAATGATGATTTTACACGTGGAAAATCCCCATTGGTCGGAGCTGTTAACGGGTTATCGGATCCAAAACCCGACCCGATAGCTTAACGGCGTTCCGTTATGGTGGATGCCACGTGTCGGTCACCCTTGACGAAAGCACTTCTGTGACGCGCGATTTATCGTCATGGAAGTGGACATTCTGTGATGATTATTTTGGTAATGTCATGGAACACTTCTATGACAGCACAGGTATGACTATCTTGATTCTGTCATAAATTTGTCATGGATGTACATGCATGACAAAAAACGCGACCTACTGTGACAAACACGTATCATCACGGAAGTGTATTTTTTGTAGTGTATGCAGCCGTGTAACCTCTCTCTTACCCGCTGTAATCTCTACTTAAACATGGTGCTCAACACTATATATTATTTCCCAATGATGTATGGCTATCCTATGATGTTTGAGTAGATTCGTTTTGTCCTATGGGCTATTTGATGATCAAGATTGGTTTGAGTTGCATGTTTTATTATTGGTGCTGTCCTATGGTGCTCTCCGTGTTGCGCAAGCGTGAGGGATCCCCGCTGTAGGGTTTGCAATATGTTCATGATTTGCTTATGGTGGGTGGCGTGAGTGACAGAAGCACAGACCCGAGTAAGTAGGTTGTTTGCGTCTGGGATAAAGGGGACTTGATGCTTTAATGCTATGGTTGGGTTTTACCTTAATGATCTTTAGTAGTTGCGGATACTTGCTAGAGTTCCAATCATAAGTGCATATGATCCAAGTAGAGAAAGTATGTTAGCTTATGCCTCTCCCTCAAATAAAATTGCAATAATGATTACCAGTCTAGTTATCGATTGCCTAGGGACAAATAACTTTCTCGTGAAAAAAAGCTCTTTATTAAAACTAATTTAGTTGTGTCTTTATCTAAACAGCCCCTAGCTTTTATTTACCCTCTCTTTACTTTCTTGCAAACCTATCCAAAAACACCTACAAAGTACTTCTAGTTTCATACTTGTTTCCAGTAAAGCGAACGTCAAGTGTGCCTAGAGTTGTATCGGTGGTTGATAGAACTTGAGGGAATATTTGTTCTACCTTTAGCTCCTCGTTGGGTTCGACACTCTTACTTATCGAAAGAGGCTACAATTGATCCCCTATACTTGTGGGTTATCAAGCAACGTGGGGCCCACGAGGGTGGAGGGCGCGCCCAGGGGGGTAGGTGCGCCCCTACCTCGTGGCTTCCTGGTAGCTTTCTTGACGTAGGGTCCAAGTCCTCTGGATCACGTTCGTTTCGAAAATCACGTTCCTGAAGGTTTCATTCCGTTTGGAATCCGTTTGATATTCTTTTTCTGCGAAACTCTGAAATAGGAAAAACAGCAATTCTGGGTTGGGCCTCCGGTTAATAGGTTAGTCCCAAAAATAGTATAAAAGTGTATAATAAAGCCCAATAATTTCCAAAACAGAAGATAATATAGCATGGAGCAATCAAAAATTATAGATACGTTGGAGACGTATCAGTACTACGTTAAAACGAGCGAAGGTCGTTCTTCCGAGTAGTGCTTGATACCGCTTCGGAATGGAGCGATGTCGAAGGTTAACCTTTCACTTCGGAAGTTGTCGGGAGAACCGAATACAACCTCTAGTACTAGAGAGCCCGTGCAGCGAGCCTCTGGGCCTGGTATTACTCCTTTAAAGGTAGTATTGCTTTGGTTAATTCTTGTCGGGTCTATCCCCATTTTGCGGACTGTGTCCTCATATATCAGATTGAGACTACTGCCACCGTCCATAAGGACTCGGGTGAGATGGTATCCGTTAATCATTGGGTCTAGCACCAAGGCAGCAGATCCTCCGTGTCGGATACTAGTCGGGTGATCCCTGCGATCGAAAGTGATCGGGCAGGCCGACCAAGGGTTGAACTTGGGGTGACGGGCTCCACGGTGCATACGTCTCGGAGTGCGCGTTTGCTCCTCCTCTTTGTTACGTGAATCATGTTCACTGTTTTGACCTCTGGTGGGAATTTTTTCTGTCCCTCAGTGTTTTGCCGGCGAGGCTCATCCTCGTCTTCACTTGGTGTCTCCCTCCCCTTGTGCTCGGCGTTTAGCTTGCCGGCTTGCTTGAAGACCCAGCATTCTCTGTTGGTGTTATTTGCAGGTTTGTCGGAGGTGCCATGAATCTGACATAATCTGTCTAGAATCTTGTTTAGGCTGGATGCTCCATCTTGGCTGCCTTTAAATGGCTTTTTCCGTTGACCGGGTTGAGAGCCCCTGAATCCGGCGTTTACCGCCGTGTTGTCTGGGCTGTCTTCATTGCTTCGACGCTTGCTTTTATGGCGTTGCGGTTTCCCATTACCATCCCTGACTTCGGATGTGCCTGGGTCGCTGGTGCCGCTACGGGCCAGCCAACTATCTTCGCCCGCACAAAAGCGGGTCATAAGGCTTGTTAAGGCTGCCATTGTCCTCGGTTTTTCCTGGCCGAGGTGTCTGGCGAGCCATTCGTCCCGGACTCTGTGTTTGAAAGCCGCTAAGGCTTCGGCGTCCGGGCAGTCGACAATTTGATTCTTCTTAGTGAGGAATCTGTTCCAAAGCTTTCGGGCTGACTCTCCGGGCTGTTGAATTATATGACTTAAATCGTCTGCATCCGGAGGTCGGACATAGGTCCCTTGAAAATTAGCCCTAAAAGCATCCTCAAGCTCTTCCCAACTTCCAATTGAGTTTTCGGGGAGGCTCTTCAGCCAATGCCGAGCTGGTCCTTTCAACTTGAGGGGCAAGTATTTGATGGCGGGAGATCATCTCCGTGAGCCATATGGATATGAAGGATAAAGTCCTCGATCCAGACCCTAGGGTCTGTCGTTCCGTCGTACGCCTCTATGTTCACGGGTTTGAATCCCTCTGGAAAATCATGATCCAGCATCTCATCGGTGAAGCATAGGGGGTGCGCGGCACCCCTGTACTTGGATGTGTCATGACGTTCTGACGGTTGTAGTGTTCGGTTTTGATTCTGTGCCGGAGCGCGCTTCCTAGATCCGTAGATGGACCTGGTCATACCGACATCGTTAGCCGCCCTATCGCGGCCACGGGGTGTCGATCCGGCTGATCGGCCATTTTATTTTTCGGCTGTATAGGCTCTAAAGCCTCGTCATCGAATTCAGGCAGCAGCTTGCGCTTTGGATAGCTCTTTGTGTGGCGACTGCCACCGTACTTTTCTGCAGTGTCGACCACTTTGTTCCATCTACTGTTGAGTGTATTTTGCGCGGCCTTGAGCCTTTGCTTCTGCTTCTTTTGACTCCACGCGGTGGCAAGAAGCCTTCTATGGAGGTTCTCTTGCTCCAAGTGCCTTTCCGGGATGATGTGTGCATCGTCGTCCGGACTGTTCTCCTCTCCGGAGACAGGTTGATTAGCTTTACCCTCGGCGTCACCGTTGTCGGACAGCGGCTCCGTACTATGTTCACCGTCCACTGGCTCATCCTGCTCTGTCGCTGGGTCCATGTGCTCGTCGTTTCCCCTGGAGTTGACCGGGGTATTATTCTTTCTTGCGCTGTTATCGCTGTTTTTGCCGAGGCGGGGTTTGGAGCGGCGCCTACGTCGTCGCTTTGGTTGCTTCTCTGCATCCTTCCATTCCTCGTCATTGTTTTTCTTTGGGTGTATCCACCATGTATATATCGTGTGATGAAGTGGCTGTCTAGCGCCCTGTGGGCGGTAGTTCCTGTTCCTCTCCTGCATCGTCGTTCATACCGTCGATGTCTTCGGAGTCGAAATCGAGCATGTCGGTTAAATCGTCGACAGTGGCTATTAAGTGGGTGGTGGGTGGGGACCGAATTTCTTCGTCGTCCGCCTCCCACTCGAGCCGGACATAGTTCGGCCGAGGGTCTCCTGACAAGGAGAGAGACTTTAAAGAATCTAGCATGTCGCCCAAGGGTGAGTGCTGGAAAATATCCGCGGAGGTAAACTCCATGATCGGTGCCCAATCAGATTTGATAGGCACGGACGCAGGCGGTTCAAAGCCCGTGGCCGGGGACGAATCCAAGGATCCGGCAACACAGGTCTCGTAGGAGGTGAAGTCGGTATTCGGCTCTATCACCGCTGAGTGTGCGGCCTCCGTGGCGGGGTCCATCCACCCGTCCTCGGACGGTGCAATCTGCTCCGGATTGGAGGCCGGAGTAGCCGCAGGTGTGATCTCCCGAACACCGTTCGACGACAGAGCTAAGTCATGCCCATCGTGAGTGCGCGGCGCACCTGACATAGGCTCAAATCCGTCAAAGATCAAGTCTCCGCAGATGTCGGCAGTATAGTTTAAATTTCCAAACCTGGCCTGATGGCCAGGGGCGTAGCTCTCGATCTGCTCTAGATGGCCAAGCGAGTTGGCCCGCAGTACGAAGCCGCCGAATACGAAGATTTGTCCGGGGAGAAAAACCTCACCCTGGATCGCATCGTTGTCGATGATCGAAGGAGCCATCAAGCCTTATGGTGACGACACGATGGAACTCTCAATGAAAGCACCAATGTCGGTGTCAAAACCGGCGGATCTCGGGTAGGGGGTCCCGAACTGTGCGTCTAAGGCGGATGGTAACAGGAGGCGGGGGACACAATGTTTACCTAGGTTCGGGCCCTCTCGATGGAGGTAATACCCTACTTCCTGCTTGATTGATCTTGATGATATGAGTATTACAAGAGTTGATCTACCACGAGATCGTAGAGGCTAAACCCTAGAAGCTAGCCTATGATTATGATTGTTGTTGTCCTACGGACTAAACCCTCCGGTTTATATAGACATCGGAGGGGGCTAGGGTTACACAGAGTCGGTTACAAGGGAGGAGATCTACATGTCCGTATTGCCAAGCTTGCCTTCCACGCAAAGGAGAGTCCCACCCGGACACGGGACAAAGTCTTGAATCTTGTATCTTCATAGTCCAACAGTCCGGCTGAAGTATATAGTCCGGCTGTCCGAGGACCCCTTAATCCAGGACTCCCTCAATGACTATTATGTGTTGTTGATTTGGTTTAAAACTGCTCGCACTATGTTAAACTTGTTCTTATGTTGGTTATGTGTGTCTCTGGTTTGTTCTGTCTACTCTAGTTTCTTCTTATGCTATCTATGTGTGTCTCTGATAACCTCACCGACTCGTCGATGAGGTTACCAGACAATTGGGTTGCACGTAACCGAACAACCGGACTTGTGTTTCCCCCAAAGCAAGCATGTAACCAAACAGCTTCCCTTCCATTCCATCACATGCAGGCTAGAGGGGATGCAGGCAACCAATCAACATGTAGATGTTGGTTATTTGCCTGCATTAGCTCAACCAGGCAGACCTGAAGACAAATATGCAAAGGGGCAAAAATGGTGCAAACAACCAAATGCGTCATATATGTACATGGTCCCAAAATGAATCACTTTGAGCTAGCTATGAAAAAAATGCACCAACGTGCACACCTAAACTGCCAAGAACCACCACTGACAGCTAAAAAGGTAAAAGAAATCTTCCTCACAAAGAAGGGAGGGCAATTTTTTTCAAAAAGATGGGGGAATAGGGAAATTGTTTTAGGTTGTATGTCGGAGCGGCGGCTTCGCGTCGTGTTATGGGGTGTCGTCTCTGGTGGCTTGGGCGGCAGAGTTGTCGACTCGTTCGGTATGCGGCCTCGAGGCCGGTGTGCGTGCGCCGAAGCAGCGGCTCCAGATCGTGTGGTGGAGTGCTGACTCTGGTTGCTTGGGCGACAGAGTCCCTGTCTCACATGGATTGCAGGCTCGGGGCCGGCGCAATTGGCTATGTATCGGTTTTTGGCTAATTTTCTGGATAAACTGGTCAATTCTCTTATTCTATATGAAAAGGTAGAGCTCATGCCATTTTCTTGGAAAAAAATTGGCATGAGTTCGACAGACCATCATAGCTAGTTTTACTGGCATCAAACCATAATTATATGGTCCATGAGAGTTTGCAGCATAAGGGCATCTTCAACACGGACTCCTAAATAGGACAATGTATTCGTCCATGGACAGTGATATGGGAGTCGGCCATCCAACCATGTCTGGATATATTTCAAACGGAATCTGAACAAATTAACCGGATGATTTTCATTTAAACCAAAACACATTCATTACATTTTTGACACAATCCATTAAACAAAAGTGCCCGAAAGTTAACCTAGTCTAAATCTTCAGTGACCGACTGTCCAAGTCCTTGTTGTTTCCATGTCTGGCATCCTCGACGGCCGTGACCACCGAGAAGTGAAGTTGTGGGTTGCCGGCGAGGAAGAGTAAGACATGGGACATGGTGTGACACATGTATTTCATGGCTCAAGTTATTCTTTTTTCTAGGTGGTTAAAATTAGGCCCAAGAAGATACTTTCTAAGTAAATAGAAATTTCTTAACCCTTTTTAGGGCAACATTTTGTTCATTGTCGACTGAGAAACCAAATATAGCATCGAGTCTTCTTATGGAAGGGCATGTAACATGAAAATCATACTCTAGCAAGCGCCAAACAACCTCATTTGGTGTAATATAGTGACATTCTAGATCATTATATATTTGACTAATTATTTCACTTTATTATCATATGTTCCGGCATTAGACTACATTCAAGATCTGGCACAATTATTGGGAATCGTTGCATGGAAAACAAAAAAAATTCTATGCACACGCAATGATCTATCCATGGAGATGCATAGCAACGAGGGGGAGAGTGTGTCTACGTATCCTCATAGACCGTAAGCAGAAGCGTTTCACAACGCGGTTGATGTAGTCGAACTTCTTCGTGCTTCAACCGATCAAGTACCGAACGCACGGCACCTCCGCGTTCTTCACACGTTCAGCTCGGTGACGTCCCTCGCCTTCTTGATCCAGCAAGACGTAGAGGTAGTAGATGAGTTTCATCAGCACAATGGCGTGGTGACGGTGATGGTGAAGTGATCCTCGCAGGGCTTCGCCTAAGCACTACGAAAATATGACCGGGGCATAAACGGCGGAGGGGGGCGCCGCACACGGCTGAGACAATGCTGTGTCATTGTGTGGCGCCCCCTCCCCATGTATATATAGGTGGGAGGGGAGGAGGCATCCCCTAGGGCGCCCCAAGAGACCTGGCGGCAGCCCTAGGGCTGCTGCCTTGCCCTGCCCCCCTTTCCTTATATGAAGAAGGGGGAAGGAAAGAGGGGGGAGAGGGAAGGAAGGGGAAGTCCTACTCCACACTTTCCGTTCCCTCCCCTCTTGCCTTCTCCTCATAGGGCCGGCCTCTATAGGGGCGCACCAGCCCCTTGTGGGCTGGTGTGTTCCTTCTCTTGGCCCATAAGGCCCATATCTTTGCCGGGGGTGCCCGAAACTCCTTTCCGGTGACCCGATAAGTACCCGGTACCCTCCGAAACAGTTCCGGTGCCCGAATACCATCGTCCTATATATCAATCTTTACCTCTCGACCACTTCTAGACTCCTCGTCATGTCCGTGATCTCATCTGGGACTCTGAACAACATTCGGTCACCAAATCACATAACTCATATAACACTATATCGTCAACGCACCCTACGGGTTCGAGAACTATGTAGACATGACTAAGACACCTCTCCGGTCAATAACCAATAGCGGAACCTGGATGCCCATATTGGCTCCTACATATTCTACGAAGATCTTTTATCGGTCGAACCGTTATGACAACATATGTAATTCCCTTTGTCCATCGGAATGTTGCTTGCCCGAGATTCGATCGTCGGTATCTCTATACCTAGTTCAATCTCGTTACCGGCAAGTCTCTTTACTCGTTCCGTAATACATCACCTCATGAATAACTCCTTAGTCGCTTGCTTGCAAGCTTATGATGTGTATTACCGAGAGGGCCCAGAGATACCTCTTTGATACTCGGAGTGTCAAATCCTAATCTCGATCTATGCCAACTCAACAAACACCTTCGGAGATACCTGTAGAGCATCTTTATGATCACCCAGTTACATTGTGACGTTTGATAGCACACAAGGTATTCCTCCGGTATCCGGGATGTGCATAATCTCATAGTCGAAGGAATATATATTTGACATGAAGAAAGCAATAGCAATAAAACTGAACGATCATTATGCTAAGCTAACGAATGGGTCGTGTTCATCACATCATTCTCCTAATGATGTGATCTTGTTATCAAATGACAACACATGTCTATGGTTAGGAAACCTTAACCATCTTTGATCAATGAGCTAGTCTAGTAGAGGCTCACTAGCGACACGGTATTTGTTTATGTATCCACACATGTATTTAAGTTTCCGGTCAATACAATTCTAGCATGAATAATAAACCTTTATCATGATTTAGGAAATATAATAATAACCATTTTATTATTACCTCTAGGGCATATTTCAATCAACAATCACATCCTTTTTTCTTTTCTTTTTGTGCGAATAGAAACTTGTATTACTCAAACTCCAACAATGTTAACATCCGAAGCAGCGAGTTCCAAAAATCTGGGAGGTCTAGAACCTAACCAAGTCATGGTTCTACCTTCCTCTCTAGCAAAGATAGCTAAACAATCACTAACTTTATTTTGGGGTTGATGACCCACAAGTATAGGGGATCTATCGTAGTCCTTTCGATAAGTAAGAGTGTCGAACCCAACGAGGAGCAGAAGGAAATGACAAGCGGTTTTCAGTAAGGTATTCTCTGCAAGCACTGAAATTATCGGTAACAGATAGTTTTGTGATAAGTAATTTGTAACGGGTGACAAGTAATGAAAGTAAATAAGGTGTAGCAAGATGGCCCAATCCTTTTTGTAGCAAAGGACAAGCCTGGACAAACTCTTATATGAAGGAAAACGATCCCGAGGACACATGGGAATTATCGTCAAGCCAGTTTTCATCATGCTCGTATGATTCAAGTTCGTTACTTTGATAATTTGATATGTGGGTAAACCGGTGCTTGGGTATTGCCCTTCCTTGGACAAGCATCTCACTTATGATTAACCCCTAT
Source organism: Triticum aestivum (assembly GCF_018294505.1). Classification (NCBI taxonomy): domain Eukaryota; kingdom Viridiplantae; phylum Streptophyta; class Magnoliopsida; order Poales; family Poaceae; genus Triticum; species Triticum aestivum. Next base: position 531,608,348 of record NC_057808.1, on the reverse strand, counting down.
TGCAAGCATCCGCAACTACAAAAGAAGTATTAAGGTAAACCTAACCGTAGCATGAAACATATGGATCCAAATCAGCCCCTTACGAAGCAACGCATAAACTAGGGTTTAAGCTTCTATCACTCTAGCAACCCATCATCTACTTATTACTTCCCAATGCCTTCCTCTAGGCCAAATAATGGTGAAGTGTCATGTAGTCGACGTTCACATAACACCACTAGAGGAGAGACAACATACATCTCATCAAAATATCGAACGAATACCAAATTCACATGACTGCTTATAGCAAGAATTCTCCCATGTCCTCAGGAACAAACATAACTACTCACAAATCATATTCATGTTCATAATCAGAGGGTTATTAATATGCATAAAGGATCTGAACATATGATCTTCCACCAAATAAACCAACTAGCATCAACTACAAGGAGTAATCAACACTACTAGCAACCCACAGGTACCAATCTGAGGTTTTGAGACAAAGATTGGATACAAGAGATGAACTAGGGTTTGGGAGGAGATGGTGCTGGTGAAGATGTTGATGGAGATTGACCCCCTCCCGATGAGAAGATCGATGGTGATGACAATGGTGATGATTTCCCCCTCCCGGAGGGGTGTTTACCCGACAGAACAGCTCCGCCGGAGCCCTAGATTGGTTCCGCCAAGGTTCCGCCTCGTGGCAGCGGTGTTTCGTCCCGAAAGCTTCCTTCTGATTTTTTCTCGGACGAAAGACTTCATATAGCAGAAGATGGGCACCGAAGGCCTGCCAGGGGGCCCACGAGACAGGGGGCGCGCCCAGGGGGTAGGGCGCGCCCCCACCCTCGTGGCCAGGGTGTGGGCCCCCTCTGGTTAATTCTTTCTCCAGTATTTTTTATTAATTCCAAAACGTGCCTCCGTGAAGTTTCAGGACTTTTGGAGTTGTGCAGAATAGGTCTCTAATATTTGCTCCTTTTCCAGCCCATAATTCCAGCTGCCGGCATTATCCCTCTTCATGTAAACCTTGTAAAATAAGAGAGAATAGGCATAAGTATTGTGACATAATGTGTAATGACATCCCATAATGCAATAAATATCGATATAAAAGCATGATGCAAAATGGACGTATCAAGTCCCCCAAGCTTAGACCTCGCTTGTCCTCAAGCGGAAACCGATAACGAAAAATATGTCCACATGTTTAGAGATAGAGGTGTCGATAAAATAAAATATGAACATGAGGGCATCATGATCATTCTTATAACAGCAACATATTTATATATTGTCATATGATTTCTTATGCTAAAGTAACAATCTATTCACAATGTCAAGTATGAATCAGAAACTTCATTGAAAACTAACAAACTGTGATCTCGGTCATTGAAGCAATTGCAATTTATCATAACATCGGAAAGAGTCAATATAAGAGCTTTTCAGCAAGTCCACATACTCAACTATCATTTAGTCTTTCACAATTGCTAATACTCACGCAATACTTATGGTTATGGAGTTTTAATCGGACACAGATAAAGATAGGGGCTTATAGTGTTGCCTCCCAACCTTTTACCTCAGGGGTAATGTCAACAATAATAGTTTATGATAACTTACATCCAATTGGATATATATATCAGGATCTTTCCAACACAATGTGCTTGCCAAAGGATAAAATGTAAAAAGGAAAGGTGAAGATCACCATGACTCTTGCATAATGTATAAGGCAAGAATAAAAGATAGGCCCTTCGCAGAGGGAAGCAGAGGTTGTCATGTGCTTTTATGGTTGGATGCACGAAATCTTAATGCAAAAGAACGTCGCTTTATATTGCCACTTGTGATATGGACCTTTATTATGCAGTCCGTCGCTTTTATTTCATCCACATCACAAGATTGTATAAAGCCTATTTTCTCCACATTAATAAATCATACATATTTAGAGAGCAATTTTTATTGCATGCAACAATGAAAACTTACTTGAAGGATCTTACTCAATCCATAGGTAGATATGGTGGACTCTCATGGCAAAATTGGGTTTATGGATATTCGGAAGCACAAGTAGTATCTCTACTTGGTGCAAAGAATTTGGCTAGCATGAGGGGGAAAGGCAAGCTCAACATGTTGGATGATCCATGACAATATACTTTATTTCGGATATAAGAAAACATAACCCATTACGTTGTCTTCCTTGTCCAACATCAACTTTTTAGCATGTCATATTTTAATGAGTGCTCACAATCATAAAAGATGTCCAAGATAGTATATTTATATGTGAAAACCTCTCTTTCTTTATTACTTCCTATTAATTGCAACGATGACCAAAACTATGTTTGTCAACTCTCAACAACTTTTATTCATCGTACTCTTTTATATGTGAAGTCATTACTCCCCATAAGATCAATATGATCTCTTTAATTCTTTTTATTCTTTCTCTTCTCTTTAATTTTTATTCCCTCAAGATCATAGTAAGATAACCAAGCCCTTGACTCAAAACTAATCTTTATTATATATAGCTCACGGACTCGATTACATAGAAGGATCATAAAGCAAAATGCAAAACTAAATCATACTAAAACTTTATTCTACTAGATCAAGATATTACCAAAAGGATCAAACTAAGAAAAACGGTAAAGATAGAGGTATGATGGTGATACGATACCGGGGCACCTCCCCCAAGCTTGGCAGTTGCCAAGGGGAGTGCCCATACCCATGTATTTATGTCTCCTTTGCTGGTGAAGAAGATGGTGGTGATGATGGATAGTCGCACATCGAGCGTAGGAGATCCTCCAATTTGCGGATAATGCCCTTGAGTGCGGTGATATGCTCCTTCAACAAAATATTTTCACGTGTGAGATACTTATTTTGTATGCGAGCTAACTCAATCATCTTGAAAGCTTCAATCTCTGTTGGGGTAAGGAGATTGTAATGAGGCTGGAGGATGTCTTCGTCTTCTGATGCCGGAGCTTGATCCTCCATGGCCTTCTTGATCCCATCATCCTTGTTGATCTCCCCGGGTTCTTCTCTCTTCAGCTCTGTCTTCATTAGCCAAGCATCGTTGCCCTCATTGTTGGAGGAAGGGGACGACATAATGCCTGGCCTTTGACAAACTCTGGCAAAAAACAGCTCGAAACAAAAACAGAGGATATTTGCGTGGTACGGTGGTCAAAACCTTCGGGAGATTATATAATAAATTTTTACCGACCAAAAGAAGTATCATGCAAGAAAACGGAGTCGGGAGGGCACACGAGGTGCCCATGAGGTAGGGGCGCGCCCTCCACCCTCGTGGACGCCTCGTGTACTTCCCGGACTGCTTCTTATTTTCCTATTTTCTTAAATATTCCAAAACGGAGAAAAATTGCTATTAGAACTGCTTTGGAGTCGGTTTACTTACCGTACCACATACCTAATCCTTTTTGGAGTCTGAAACATTCTGGAAAGTGTCCCTTATATATTCCTCCGGGGTTACGGTTTCAATAACATTAGTTTCAACATTTATTGGATTACCTGAGATATAATGTTTGATTCTTTGACCGTTCACCACCTTCGGATTTGTGCCTTCGAAGTTGTTGATTTTTATGGCACCGGAACGATAGACCTCCTCGATAACATAAGGACCTTCCCATTTAGAGAGGAGTTTTCCTGCAAAAAATCTTAAATGAGAGTTTTATAGCAAAACATAATCACCTACGTTAAACTCACGCTTTTGTATCCTTTTATCATGCCATCTTTTAACCTTTTCTTTAAACAGTTTGGCATTCTCGTAGGCCTGGGTTCTCCATTCATCAAGTGAGCTAATGTCAAATAGCCTCTTCTCACCGGCAAGTTTGAAATCATAATTGAGCTCTTTAATGGCCCAATATGCCTTATGTTCTAGTTCGAGAGGTAAGTGACATGATTTTCCATAAACCATTTTATATGGAGACATACCCATAGGATTTTTATATGCAGTTCTATAGGCCCATAATGCATCATCAAGTTTCTTGGACCAATTCTTTCTGGATCTATTAACAGTCTTTTGCAAAAATAATTTAATCTCTCTATTACTTAGTTCTACTTGACCACTAGACCGTGGATGATATGGAGATGCAATTCTATGATTAACATCACACTTAGCAAGAATTTTACGAAAAGCACCATGAATAAAATGTGAACCACCATTAGTCATTAAGTATCTAGGGACTCCAAACCTCGGAAAAATAACTTCTTTAAGCATCTTAATAGAGGTGTTATGATCATCACTACTACTTGGAATAGCTTCTACCCACTTAGTAACGTAATCAACAGCAACTAAAATATGTGTATACCCATTAGAGGAAGGAAACGGTCCCATATAATCAAAGCCCCAAACATCAAATGGTTCAATAACAAGTGAATAATTCATAGGCATTTCTTGACGTCTACTAATATTACCAATTCTTTGACATTCATCACAAGAAAAGACAAACTTACGGGCATCTTTGAAGAGAGTAGGCCAATAAAAACCGGATTGCAATACCTTATGTGCAGTTCTATCTCCAGCGTGGTGTCCTCCATAAGCCTCGGAGTGACACTTGCGTAGGATCTGTTCCTGTTCATGCTCAGGTACACAACGTCTAATAACACCATCTACTCCTTCTTTATAAAGGTGTGGGTCATCCCAGAAGTAATGTCTTAAATCATAGAAAAACTTTTTCTTTTGCTGGTATGTGAAACTAGGTGGTATAAATTTAGCAACAATGTAATTAGCATAATCAGCATACCATGGAGCAGTACGAGAAGCATTTATGACAGCTAATTGTTCATCAGGAAAGCTATCATCAATAGGTAGTGGGTCATCAAGAACATTCTCTAACCTAGACAAGTTGTCTGCAACGGGGTTCTCAGCTCCCTTTCTATCAATAATATGCAAATCAAATTCTTGTAGCAAGAGAACCCATCTAATAAGTCTAGGTTTAGCATCTTTCTTTTCCATGAGGTATTTAATAGCAGCATGATCAGTGCGAACAGTTACTTTAGAATCAACAATATAAGGTCTGAACTTATCACAAGCAAATACAACTGCTAAAAATTCCTTTTCAGTAGTGGCATAATTTCTCTGGGCACTGCCTAGAGTTTTACTAGCATATTGGATAACATTCAATTTCTTATCAACTCTTTGTCCTAGAACAGCACCTACAGCATAATCACTAGCATCACACATAATTTCAAAGGGTCAATTCCAATCAGGTGGCTGAACAATAGGTGCAGAAATCAAGGCTTTCTTAAGTATTTCAAATGCTTCTACACAATCATCATCAAAGACAAAAGGAACATCTTTTTGTAAGAGATTAGTCAGAGGCCTAGAGATTTCTGAGAAGTCTTTAATGAACCTCCTATAAAAACCGGCATGACCAAGGAAACTTCTTATACCTTTGATGTCCTTAGGACACAACATCTTTTCAATAGCATCAACTTTAGCTTTATCAACTTCAATACCTCTTTCAGAAATTTAATGCCCCAAGACAATACCTTCATTGACCATAAAGTGGCACTTCTCCCAATTCAAGACAAGATTAGTTTCTTCACATCTCTGCAAAACTCGGTTAAGATTGCTTAAGCAATCATCAAAAGAAGTTCCATATACGGAAAAATTATCCATGAAAACCTCAACAATCTTTTCACAAAAGTCAGAGAATATAGCAGTCATACATCTTTGAAAGGTAGCAGGTGCATTACATAAACCAAAAGGCATACGTCTATAAGCAAAGGTACCGAAAGGGCAAGTAAAAGTGGTCTTTTCCTGATCCTCTTTTGACACAGGTATTTGAGAGAAACCAGAATAATCATCTAGAAAGCAAAAATGTGTATGTTTGGATTGTCTTTCTAGCATTTGATCAATAAAAGGTAAAGGGTAATGATCCTTTTTAGTAGCTTTATTTAGTTTGCGGAAATCAATTACCATTCTATAACCTGTAACAATTCTATGTGGGACTAATTCATCTTTATCATCAGGAACAACAGTAATACCTCCCTTCTTAGGGACGCAATAGACAGGACTTACCCACTGACTATCAGCAACGGGATAAATTATACCTGCCTCCAGAAGCTTTAGTATTTCTTTTCTTACCACTTCTTTCATCTTAGGATTTAACCGTCGTTGGTGATCAACAACTGGTTTAGCGTCTTTCTCCAATTTTATTTTGTGCTAGCATAGAGTGGGACTAATGCCCTCAAGATCATCAAGAGTATATCCAATAGCAGCACAGTGCTTCTTCAGAGTTTTTAATAATTTCTCCTCTTCCTTTTCTGAAAGGTTAGCACTAATAATAACAGGATATATCTTTTTTTCATCAAGATAAGCATATTTAAGAGTATCAGGTAATGGTTTAAGATCAAACACGGGATCACTCTTGGGTGGAGGAGGATCCCCTAGAATTTCAAGAGGCAAGTTGTGTTTCAAAATAGGTCCCTGTTTAAATAATACTTCATCTATTTCCCTTCTTTCATTCATAAACATATCATTTTCATGGTCTAGCAAATATTGTTCTAAAGGATCATTAGGAGGCACGACAATAGAAGCAAGACCAATAATTTCATCTTTACTAGGCAATTCTTTATCATGGGGTTGTCTACGAAATTTAGCAAAATTAAACTCATGAGACATATCCCGTAAACCAATAGTAACAACATCCTTTTTGCAATCTATCTTAGCATTAACAGTATTCAAGAAGGGTCTACCAAATATAATGGGACAAAAGTCATCTTGTGGGGAACCAAGAACAAGAAAATCAGTAGGATATTTAACTTTCCCACACAAGACTTCAACATCTCTAACAATCCCAACTGGTGAAATAGTATCTCTATTGGCAAGCTTAATTGTAACATCAATCTCTTCTATCTCAGCAGGTGCAATATCATGCATAATTTCTTTGTATAAGGAATGAGGTATTGCACTTGCACTCGCACCCATATCACATAAGCCATGATAGCAATGATCTCCTATTTTAACAGAAATAACAGGCATGCCAACAACAGGTCTATGTTTACCCTTAGTATCGGGTCTAGCAATTCTAGCAGCTTCATTACAGAAATAAATAACATGCCCATCAATATTATCGGCTAAGAGATCTTTAACCATAGTAATACTAGGTTCAACTTTAATTTGCTCAGGAGGTGTAGGTGTTCTAGTATTACTCTTAGGAACCACAGTTGAAGCTTTAGCATGATCCTTTATTCTAACAGGGAAAGGTGGTTTCTCAATATAAGCGGTAGGAACAATAGGATCAACATTACAAGTGATAGTCTTTTCTTCAACTTTAATAGGTTCAACTACTTTTACTTCAATGGGAGGATTATATTTAAACCACTTCTCCTTAGGGAGATCAACATGAGTAGCAAAGGATTCACAGAAAGAAGCTACTATCTCAGAGTCAAGTCCATATTTAGTGCTAAATTCACGGACAACATCGGTATCCATAAAAGATTTAACACAATCAAACTTAGGCGTTATACCTGACTCCTTACCTTCGTCGTGGTCCCAATCTTCATAGTTGCGTTTAATTCTTTCCAATAAATCCCATTTGAATTCAATAGTCTTCATCATAAAAGAACCAGTACAAGAAGTATCGAGCATGGAGCGATTATTGAGAGAAAGCCGAGCATAAATTTTTTGAATAATAATTTCTCTTGAGAGCTCATGATTGGGGCATGAATATAACATTGACTTAAGCCTCCCCCAATCTTGAGCGATGCTTTCTCCTTCGCGAGGCCAAAAATTATATATATAATTACGATCACGATGAACAAGATGCATAGGATAAAACTTCTGATGAAATTCCAATTTCAATCGGTTGTAGTTCCATGATCCCATATCATCACATAGCCTAAACCATGTCAATGTCTTTCCCTTCAAAGATAAAGGGAAGACCTTCTTCTTGATAACATCCTCGGGCATACCTGCAAGCTTAAATAATCCACAAGCTTCGTCCACATAGATTAGGTGCAAATCAGGATGCAATGTTCCATCTCCTGTAAAAGGATTAGCTAGCAGTTTCTCTATCATACCCGAAGGAACACCACTTGGAAAACCCTTACCAGTAGCGTTGGTTTTTTGGCTATTAGTAGTGCGGGCAGGCGTGCTACTGCTATGGCGCTACAACTAAATTTTAGCAGTAGCGCGTTTTTACCCCGCGCTACACCTACTCCTAACTACTAGTAGCGTGTTATTCTTCCCCCACGCTACTACTATTCTAAGTACTAGTAGCGTGTCATTCTTCCCCCACGCTACTACTATTCTAAATACTAGTAGCATGCCATTCTTCCCCCACGCTACTGCTAAGTAATTAGAATTTTTTTTAAAGAATTACATGCAATATTCATGGATGGAAAACAAGACACATCGAAGGCAAAATAAAAGAAGGTCACAGAACCATCTTAGCACTTGCAACATTCATGGATACAACATTGAACATCTGAACTCAAAGAGATCACGAGATACCATTTATACATCAGACGCACACAACCGTCACCGAAAGGTGGGTACCTTCCCTAGCGTTCCACCACCAACCTAACATTACCACTTCTCTAGATGTATCTACCAAGGCGTCGAGGTCCTTCACCTCGGCAACCTCGAGATGGTGGCGTCGAGGTCCTCCACCTCGGCAACCTCGAGGCGGTGGCGTCGAGGTCCTCCACCTCGACGACCTCCAGACGGTGATGTCAAGGTCCTCCACCTCGGCGACCTCCGACATCGCAATCATTTGTGTGACGCGGTCGTCGGGCTTCACAACAAAGTCCGCCTCCGAGTTGTTGAAGAGCACGATGCCCACCGGTCGTGGTAGCCTGCGTTGATGACCTCTGCGCTCACGTCGGGAAAGTGAAAACATGTTAGTTCGCATTCTTGTGAGTAGGGTATTTTCTTCATTTATCAGTCTCTTTTAGTCTATTATGAATCTTCAAAAGGGAAAGACACCTACTAAATGCATACCCTAGCTATACGTGTTCATGATATCTTGTCATTTTGGTGCATACAAGAAATTTATACTTGTGTATTTGAGCTATATATGCTTGCAATATTTGATAGTTAACATTCTGTTCAACATTTATTGTTGCATGGATAGGGAAATAGACAACCAAGGACTTCAGATAATCGATTCCCACTGCTTTTCAAAACAGGGAATAGGCTAGGTTTATTTTGAATTTTGATATTCCATGCCAACTTCAAGTATATATGCTACCATGTAATCTTTGAACGTGGATCAAAATGAGATTTCAGGCTTTGTCAACCTTACCATGATGAGTAATAAATTCTCTAGGCTACTCAACCTTTCCTTGTAAGGAGCATTTCTTTCACCTAGTATCTCGTTGTTAAGTTTGGGAAGAAACCTGCATCCCTTCAGATAGTCATCCATATCCTGAAGAAAAAAACAGTATACATTTTCAGTGACTCGCAATATATCATCGAATACTGCTCTGCTTTACTCTTAAGAATAATTGTTAAAGATCAGCCAATGCTTTCTTACGATCTTCCACTCTGTGAAGTAGAAGTAAAAACTGAAAGCTAAACACACATTAAGACTACCTACATAAAATTCTTCAGATAGCGACAAAAAATATATACTTTAGATAGCAAGGAACATGCAGAATCAAGGGCAGCAAGAGAACACACGGTACATGTCGAACGACCCCCCTCCCTCCTCCCCTGACCCCTGGCCCTGATCCACAAGTAAGCAGCAGAATCCAGGGCAGCAAGAGAACACACACGACGGCGGCCTGGGCGGCACCCCCGCAGCAGCGCCGTCGGCCCCCTGTCCCTGTCCTACACGACCATCCCGCTCGGCCGAACCTCCCACCCGGCCCTCTACTCCTCCCCTACCGCCGGCGCCGCAGCCGCCTCCGACCACCCGCTGCTAGAACCATCAACTATTCTTATAAATGAATCAACAACTATTACTAGATATAAAGCTTGACACAGAACCATCAACTATTCTTATAAATGAATCCGAAAAATGGAACTTGATTTACTATTTTTAATGCTGAGTGTGTGTTTATCTTAGCCCAAGAGGAGTAGCAGCTAAATTGAGAACCATGATAGTAACAACATTGCAACGAGCTCCTAACATCGCCACATCAAGTCAACCAATAATAATAGTGGTCCCTGCAATCATGAAGGGTTAGGTTACATCAAGTTGCTTTGAGAAATATTATGAAAAAGACCAGCAACATAATTAAAACGTGTACAATAATTGCAGTCACACGGTAAACCAGCGCCATCAGCCTAACGCTGAACCTCAACAACTTTCAAGAGGACTTTCCTAAGCTACTACATGTAATTGACAAGTGCTTTTTGGTGACAATTCAGGTCTGTTAAATCTTGAACCTAACTATGTTGATGACAACAGGGCAGGTAGACAGGACGCACGATTCAGATATGAGACCACAAGAGCCAAACCACTGAATACATCTGAATGGATAGCCATCACTTGAAGTCTTGGAGATGGAAATGAACGGCTTATAGCATGGTGTCGTGCAGCCATGTGTTTGGTTAATCAGAATGTGCAGTAAATCATACTTACTAGAGTGATCTTGTTACACACAAGAACAAGAGAAATAAAATAGCTGCAGCACGTGCAAGCTAACCTAATTAAAGATTCAGTCTTATCCTCTCTGAAGATAAAAAAGTTTCAGTTTGGTTGTGACACCTAACATCATTAATTCAGGTAGAGCATGAGAGGGAGAGAGGGACCTTGAAGAGTAGGAAGAAGCAGACCCGGAGGAGCGGTGGTCTTCTCTTCACTTGTAGGTGGTGCCCTGTACATGATCCCCGTGGAGAAGAGAACTGCTACCCTGTGCGTGAGGAATCAAGGAATTCAGGGAAGGTAATCCAAGATGGTCAAGGAAATCAAGGAAGGCTACCTTGGCTTAACGATTTGCAGGTCCGCTCCATCCACTGGGCCATCTCCATTGAGGTCATGGTGGTTGGATCTGACCTACACGATCGATCTCCCTCCTGCTTGCCTTGTCTTCCCTAGTGATGAGATGGGGGAAGGAGGAGACGGTGTGGGAGGCAGCCAAGGGAGAGAAAGTGTGGGGATGGTGGCCGGCGGCGATGGGGAAGAGGGCGCACCATGGCTCCGAGGTCGGAGTGGGAAGAAGCCCTCCGTCGGGGCCTGGATCTGGATCAGAGTCGAGGGAGGAAGGGGAGAGAGAGAACGTGACCAGAGAGAGAGGGGGGTAAGGGAGAGAGGGAGGTGTGGTGCGCTTAGTTGTAGCCCATGCCGGTGAACCGCGCTACCACTAAGTTCGTAGTGGTAGCGCGGTCTTTGGATCCCACGCTAGTGCTAAGTGGGCCGACCAGCTGATCCTATCTATTCATAGTAGCAGCGCAGGGTTGCACACCCACGCTACTACTATCATCTTAGTAGTAGCGCAGGTTTTATACCCCACGCTACTACTATGGCCTGTCTCGAGGGCACGAAGAGAACAACTTAGTAGTAGCGCGGGAATGTTAGACCCATGCTACTACAATTATCTAGTAGCAGCACACTGTTTTTACCAATGCTACTACTAAGTAGTAGTAGCGCCGACCCATTATCCCACGCTACTGGTAAATATCTACCTATAAGGTAGTTCCTAGTAGTGGAATTTCAAAGTAAACATTTTTAGTAGGTTCAGTAGGTTGAGGAGCAACTATTTGCTCCACTGGTCAGGGTGAAGATACCCCGAACAAGCCCCTCAAAGGATTATGTTCCATAGTAACAAGTGACAGTAAATTTCAGCACACTATATAAATTTTTCCTTACCAAATTCCACCTACCAAAGGCGCTTCACTCCCCGACAACGGCGCCAGAAAAGAGTCTTGATGACCCACAAGTATAGGGGATCTATCGTAGTCCTTTCGATAAGTAAGAGTGTCGAACCCAACGAGGAGCAGAAGGAAATGACAAGCGGTTTTCAATAAGGTATTCTCTGCAAGCACTGAAATTATCGGTAACAGATAGTTTTGTGATAAGGTAATTTGTAACGGGTGACAAGTAATGAAAGTAAATAAGGTGTAGCAAGATGGCCCAATCCTTTTTGTAGCAAAGGACAAGCCAGGACAAACTCTTATATGAAGGAAAACGATCCCGAGGATACATGGGAATTATCGTCAAGCTAGTTTTCATCACACTCACATGATTCGCGTTCGTTACTTTGATAATTTGATATGTGGGTGGACCGGTGCTTGGGTACTGCCCTTCCTTGGACAAGCATCCCACTTATGATTAACCCCTATTGCAAGCATCCACAACTACAAAAGAAGTATTAAGGTAAACCTAACCATAGCATGAAACATATGGATCCAAATCAGCCCCTTACGAAGCAACGCATAAACTAGGGTTTAAGCTTCTGTCACTCTAGCAACCCATCATCTACTTATTACTTCCCAATGCCTTCCTCTAGGCCCAAATAATGGTGAAGTGTAATGTAGTCAACGTTCACATAACACCACTAGAGGAGAGACAACATACATCTCATCAAAATATTGAACGAATACCAAATTCACATGACTACTTATAGCAAGACTTCTCCCATGTCCTCAGGAACAAACGTAACTACTCACAAATCATATTCATGTTCATAATCAGAGGGGTATTAATATGCATAAAGGATCTGAACATATGATCTTCCACCAAATAAACCAACTAGCATCAACTACAAGGAGTAATCAACACTACTAGCAACCCACAGGTACCAATCTGAGGTTTTGAGACAAAGATTGGATACAAGAGATGAACTAGGGTTTGAGAGGAGATGGTGCTGGTGAAGATGTTGATGGAGATTGACCCCCTCCCGATGAGAGGATCGATGGTGATGATTTCCCCCTCCCGGAGGGATGTTTCCCCGGCAGAACAGCTCCGCCGGAGCCCTAGATTGGTTCCGCCTCGTGGCGGCGGTGTTTCGTCCTGAAAGCTTCCTTTTGATTTTTTTCTCAGACGAAAGACTTCATATAGCAGAAGATGGGCACCGGAGGCCTGCCAGGGGGCCCACGAGACAGGGGGGCGCGCCCAGGGGGTAGGGCGTGCCCCCACCCTCGTGGCCAGGGTGTGAGCCCCCTCTGGTTAATTCTTTCTCTAGTATTTTTTATTAATTCCAAAACGTGCCTCCGTGAAGTTTCAGGACTTTTGGAGTTGTGCAGAATAGGTCTCTAATATTTGCTCCTTTTCCAGCCCAGAATTCCAGCCGCCGGCATTCTCCCTCTTCATGTAAACCTTGTAAAATAAGAGAGAATAGGCATAAGTATTGTGACATAATGTGTAATAACATCCCATAATGCAATAAATATCGATATAAAAGCATGATGCAAAATGGACGTATCAGGGGTCTACGAATATGAGTAATACTAGTCTCCTGAAGACTCATCATCAGCTTGATCTCTTCAATAAGATAAGCATAAATTGATCTGTCGATGTCATTTGTCTACACCAGCTTGACTACTTCCAAGGAATCAACCTCCAATTTGATAGGTAGCTCAATTCTCATAAGGGTAGAAGATAAACCCTCCATACAGGCGCACAATTATGCTTCCAAGGCATCGTGACATCTATACAATGTACGGCATGCAGAAAAGATGATTGCGCCATTAGAATCTCTCAAAACCATATCATCACCTGCTCTTCCATCCACGATGAAGGAACCATCAGAGTTCAACTTAACTTTCCCAGCACTCGGCAGGCACCAAGATGGAACTACTTCTGTGGACAAAACTGGAGATTTTGGTATAAGAACAACATAAACTGGGGTCTTACCTTTGCAAGGATCAAGGACAATTGTTTTTTATGTTCACCAAGGTCTCCAAATAACTGCACAGGAAATGCTTTGACACTTCTACAGGTGGCGGATTCTTATCATGAACAACCTCATTCCGGACAAACTAGCTACACCAAAGTGTCATCAAGATCATGTTTCTCGTCTCAGCGGGCACCCGGTCAAGCAAATGTAACAACCACTCCCTTCCAGAATTTTGAATCACGTCCAACTTTGGAAGCGCCCAAACGGAGGACATGCAGCACCACAAATCTCTTGCTAGCGGACACTAGCAAAATGGGTGAAAGTTGTCTTCCTCTTCAACACCACATACTAGGCATATAGTTGTAACTTCAAGGCTACACGTGCAAATGAATCCAAGAGGGTCCCATTAAATTTTACTGAATATTTCACCAATGTAACACAAACCATGATCCAGTCAACCCATCGATGTGAGAACCCCAACTTTTGCATCATTTGCTTCAAGAAATCCCAGTCCACCCTATCATATGCCTTTGACAAGTTCAGTTTATAAGCACAAAAACTTTTAGTAGGATCTTTCTCTTGTTTAATATGATGGATGCACTCAAACGCAATCAACGCGTTGTCCGTGATCATTCTCCCAGGAACGAATGCACTTTGCTCTGGAGAGATAAAAGCATCCAAAATTGGCCTCAACCTATTAACCAAGCACTTTGATATTATCTTGTAAATAACATTACACAGGCTTATAGGCCTATGCTCAGTTAACTTTGTAGGATTTGTAACTTTTGGAATTAACACAATGGATGTAGAGTTGACACAATCCGGCATCACGCCACAAGCAAACAATTCCTTGACCGCGGCAATAACGCTCACCTTCAAGGTGTCCCAATTACACTGAAAAAATCGGGCCGGGAAACCATCCGGTCCGGGGGCCTTCAAGGGGCCAATTTGAAACATTGCATCCGCTATCTCATCATCTGTAAAGGGCTTGGTAAGTTTCTCATTATCTGTTGCGGTAACTCTTGGAGCAATTAGGTCAAGTATCGCCGAAGCATCAAGACTAGAATCAGTCGAGAACACTGCCTGGAAATACTCATTGATCATCGAGCTCATGGTTTGCATGTCTGAGTGAACGACCCCATTATGGTCCTTGAGCTCACGAATTTTATTTTTCCTTGCTCTCCACACGGCTATATTCTGAAAATACTTTGTGTTGCGGTCACCCTCTTTAAGCCACAAAACCCTTGATCTCTGGAGCCACGTCATCTCCTCTCTGTAAAGTAACTCATTCATTCTATCTGTTACTTTACGTATTTCCTGTCGGTCCGCATTCATGTTCATGAGCTGTTCCAACAGAGCTCGAGACTTCTCGGACTCCTTTGTTATATTTCCATGATTCTTTTTACACCATGTACGCAAGGTAGACATGGTACGGTCCAAGGCAACATGCAGCTCTGCCAAGTTATTCACAGACCCAAACGATTTGCATACTTCTCTAATGATATCCGGTAGGGCTGCATCTCTCTCCCAGTGGATTTCATATTGCCTGCAATTTGGCCTCGCGAAGGAAGTTTCCGGCTCCCCGCGTAAAAATAACGACACATGATCTGAACATGGAGTAATTAAGTGTTGCATCGAGTGAAAAGCATACAGGTTGCGTTAATCATTTGAAGCCACAACCCGGTCCAATCTTACTCTGGCGTTTGCATTGCCTCCTCTCAAATTATCATACGTATATGGCACACCAGAAAATCCAAGGTCTATTAGTCCACATATTTCCAAAGCATCCCGGAAAGCGACCATCTGCCCTTCCGATCTAGGAGTTACTGAAAAATGTTCGAAGTCCCACATGGCTTCGTTAAAATCGCCTATTACCAACCACGGCAAATCTGAAACCGTGCTTAATTTCTGAAGTTTTGTCCACATTAGGTGTCTATTTTCAACTCTCGGCTCCCCATACACACGTGTCAATCTCCATTGCTCACTACAATCTGTGATTTTCACCACCACATCAATATACCTGTCATCTTTGTCCAATGTGTCCACCGTGCACGACTCATGCCAGTAAAGTGCCAGGCCACTGCTTAGACCTCCACTGTCCACTCCTTCATAACCTCTTAGCCCAAACCGGCCTCTATGCTGTCTCATCCTTTCAGATTTTTGTCTGGTCTCACATAAGAACACAAATTTTGGGGAATGCAACCTTATCATAGTCGCTAGCTCTCGAACCGTCCTGGTATTCCCCCCTCCCCAACAGTTCCAACTAATGATATTCACTGGGCTCGGCGGTCCTCCACCCAATCACAATCTCGATGAAACAGAAAACCTCGCTGCCAGCAAGCCGTGGGGGGAAGGAAAAACCTGCCGTCGCCGAAGCTGACGGAGGGACAAAAGAGGACGTCCACGATCAGTTCGTCAGGACGGAGGGAGCACCAACGAACGACCAAATCAACGGCAAATTGGACATAGACTGGATCGCGATTCCCTCACACATGACATCAAAACTTCATGCAAGACATGTTCCTTCGGCCGTGGACGATGGAACAGACAAAACCAATCTACTCCTGAAGACCTTGGTGTAAGCCACCAGGGACAACGATGCAGAGATAGGGAGACCAGCCACGGCACCACGATGCCGTCCTGGGATTGAAAACGCTGGCACCCACGCCGCCGACTGTGGCGTCGGCGTACCAGCCAAACCCTAGTTCGCCATGGAAATCGCCTTCCGCGAGACAAAATGGTTCAATTGAAGAAAAAACTTGGCCAATCAACTTTAATTTTACATCCTTTTCTCATATACTTGAAAAAATATATTTGTACAAACCATATGATTGACCTTTGCTCTACTTGAGCTTGCTATTTAACCACCAAGTAGAGATTGTGATGAACAATATATATTTTATCAATGATGCTGCATATTGTATGAAACCATTCTCCAAGACAATGGTGTAAATAATTAAAATTTAAAGATGACAACTTCCGTACCAATGCGAGTAGAAAGAGACATATGAGGCAACGAAGCCAATCCGAGCAAGAGACCTATGGAGCATAATGTCGAGCACCATACGATTCGTAGCACAATCTGAGCAATTAAAAGCACAAGTTCAAGAATAGAAAAAAAATCAGAGATGCTCGAACAGGGAGTGTGCAATATAGTACCCCGCAAAAAAAAGGGTGTGTGCAATATAGTATATTGGAGAAACATAATGACATATTTTCTACCATGTCTATCCTGAATGAGAAGAATCAGATCAGTTTTGAACAGAGTAAGAGTGATTTGCTAATCTATATTGCAACAGCTTGAGGAAAGTCGGTATCCAATTCATGATACTCTTCCAAACTGGGATTATGGATACATGTACATGTACGTTGCTATGATTCCGTCTCTTCTTTCAGGGAAGGAAATTTTTTGCCATGGTTTCGAGTAGGACCTTTTGTTTTCGAGCGCAGTTTGAGCAGCACTCCATTTTTTCTGGAGAAGTAGTGGACTTTTTTTTTTCTCAGAACGGAATTTGAGTGAACAACTAGCACAAGGCTTGCTGTTACGGCTCTCAAAGCCCAAGCCTGTCTATCCTTTGCTGAGGCCCAGATACAGCAAACGCTAGCCCACTGATCCAACGTACGACGACAGCGCTCCTCACGCCCCCGCGGCTGCGACTGCTGCTGCGTTCTCGGTTTTTAGTCCCACCTCGCCTAAGGAAGGGCATCGAGCGGGAGCGCTCGCTATAAGAGGAGGACCAGGTGCACCCTTGCTCCATACTTACCTGGACGGGGTCGACGAGCGATCAAGAAGGCTCGTGGCCTAGGTTAGTGACCCACATTGCACTTAGTGGGTGCGCTGGCCTATCATCTCCCCAAGTGGGAGAGTGAACGTCATAATTTGTGATAGAGGGGGTACGCGTTCGCGCGGCCCCTGCCAAACTTTCAAAATTAAATTTTGGTCCAAAGCAGAGCAAAGAGTCGTTGTTCAATTTTCATTCTAGTCCCTGTCCAGTGATGCGCTGTAATTTCTAACATGGGCCATATTGCATATTTCATCGGATACCTTTATATTAACTCATAAGAAAATATCAACATATAATGTAAAATCTGGCATTTTTTTCGTACCGTAATATAATATGCGTTAGGCTCAACGTGCTAAGCTAAGCCTAGAAGCACGGCCATGGCGACGAGTGTCTGCCTCCCCCGGCCACCAGCAACCGGCGCGCGCGCCTCCATCTCTCTCCCCGCCCGCTCCCGCCGCCTACCTCGCCCACACCGCAGACCCCACCGTCTCGGCGGCGCCGCCGTGGGGATGGACGCCCTCCACGTGTCGTCGCGGGACGCGGAGCCGCTCCTCCGCCCCGTGTCGGCCGCCGCCGCCGCCACTGCCCACCGTCGGCTCCGCGTACGGCGCACGACCCCAGTCCTCGCCGCCCCAAATATAGCGAATCCCCGTGCCTTCTATTCTGGGGCGGAATCCCGGCGCGGCGGTCTTTTGACGACATGGGCGGTGATGTGCAGGTGCGGACGCACGCGCAGGGCGCTGACGAGTCGGCGACGGGCGCCGGCGATGGCGCGGCGGCCGGTGCGGACTACTCGCTGGCGGCCGTCATCCTCCCGTGAGCTTATATCCCTCGCCCCCCATCCTTTAGTGGCATTTGGGGATAAATGCATTTCTAGCTCTAATCAAGCGTTCCAGATCGCGCAAAACAGCCATTTGGGGGAAGAATCGAACCTACTGCTTCTGTGCATCATGGATACATTGCTTAGTAGTTTTGCTTTGTCCGCCGTGTTGAATTAGGGCTGCAGCTTAACGTGGAATTAGCAACGATGTAGTGCATTGTAAGAAATGTGCAACCTGATTTAACATTGTCTTATGCTATGTTATGCTGCCTAGATACTAGACTGTCAGGAATTTTGTTCATGCCAAACCGTGATCCTTGTGCAGTTGCGTTTAAAGTGGTCATACAAATGCGTCGTATAGTTAGGGATATGTTAGATTTGCATACCGGTTCGACTACAGACAATTGTTGCATCTGGGTTTGGTCCAGTGTTACTTGTCTTTGCAATTCTGTTTGGTTTATCAATTGGAAGATACAATATATATAGGGTTAGCACGAAAGTATGTCGAGCTTTTAGTACTAATGAGCCAATGTTTGGAACCTAGGTTTGTGTTCCCTGCATTGGGTGGCCTCCTTTTCGGTTACGACATCGGCGCAACTTCTGGAGCGACCATATCTGTGCACGTGAGTCCCAATTTGATTGTTCCACTATTTCCTATAGTTGATGTTCGCCTTCACATGGTTTCTTCCTCATTCTTCAGTCTGCTGAGCTCAGTGGCACCACCTGGTTCAACCTCTCTTCTCTGCAGCTAGGGCTTGTGGTAAGCCTTTTGGGAGATCCCTGTGTTTTATAAGCTTACGCCCCACATTCCTAATCATTAATCAAGAACATTGTTTTTACCATGTAGTCAGGAAAACTGTTGTGCTTTAATGAGCTTTATTGTCATGTTATTTAGGCCAGTGGTTCACTTTATGGTGCTCTTGGTGGGTCCATTCTTGCATACCGCATTGCAGATTTTCTAGGTGATTTGAAACGACAGTGTGCTTCAGTATTCCTTATTATGTATTCTTTGAAGATGAAGCGAAATAACTGCTACTACCCATCTTGTTGCAGGAAGAAGAATAGAGTTGATGACAGCAGCTGCATTATATATTTCTGGTGCTTTGACCACTGGACTAGCTCCTAATTTTGTAGTCCTGATCATAGGTCGTCTCCTTTATGGCGTTGGCATTGGTTTGGTGAGTAGCTGCAAGTACAAGTATTTCTATCAAACACCCTTTTTACCACCCCAAAACTCCCAAAAAGGGGAAACTGGGAGGAACACGAGTCAAAGGAACATATTTATGATCAACTAAAGGCTTGAATGGAATGAAGTGTCTGTTTGTGTTCTCTAACTTCCAGTCATGCCACTGAACTACCATGATGCTCTGTTCCAGGCAATGCATGGTGCTCCCCTTTATATTGCAGAGACTTGTCCTTCACAAATACGTGGAACATTGATATCTTTTAAGGAGCTGTTTATTGTAGGAGGAATACTGGTAACTATCTTGTCATATAGTATTTGCCTAAACACACTATATTCTCATACAATAAAATGCATGATCTGATGCCGGCTGACCATTTATTATTTTAACAATTTACAGTTTGGATA
Source organism: Triticum aestivum (assembly GCF_018294505.1). NCBI lineage: Eukaryota > Viridiplantae > Streptophyta > Magnoliopsida > Poales > Poaceae > Triticum > Triticum aestivum. The sequence continues at coordinate 531,588,463 of NC_057808.1, read as the reverse complement.
CCTCGTAGGGAGCTACGAAATTGATGTTGTAGGAGGATGGCGGTACATGTTTGGTTTTAGTGCTCCACTGGCTGCTATAATGGCTGTTGGTATGTGGAGTCTACCACCTTCACCTAGATGGCTACTTCTCAGGGCAGTGCAGGGAAAAGGCCCTATGGAAGACAACAAAAAGAAGGCAATGAATGCCCTGAGAAGACTGAAGGGTCCTTCAGCAAGTGACAAGGTTTTGACAGATGAGATTGAAAATAATCTTTCCTCAATTAAGGCTGCTTACGCAGATCAAGCTGAAGGAAGCATTTTTCAAGTATTCGAGGGAGCAAGCTTGAAAGCCTTCACTATTGGAGGAGGACTGGTTCTCTTCCAACAGGTTTTTATCCTCTTCAGTCCCACTAATACGCAGCTTAACTGAATTTAAAATCTTACCGCCCTTTCCACCACCCTTTTAGATTTGAAATTCTCTGCCCAGTTAAGTTAAAATTCAAATGTCCTTTGCATGTACTCCCTCTGTAAAGAAATATAAGAGCGTTTAGATCACTATACTATAGTGATCTAAACGCTCTTATATTTCTTTACGGAGGGAGTACTTTCTATTCTAAACTATTTATATCATATAGTATTATTTTTGGCTTGGGAAGTTGAATCCATATTGAAAAATTTCCAGCATTATTTATTAATTCATTTCATCCTAATTTGGACCATTTTTTAGTAGTTTTCAAGTCAGCTAAAGTGCTAAACTTTTTTATTTGTCAGATAACAGGCCAGCCAAGTGTTCTATACTATGCAACCTCCATTCTGCAGGTACCTCAGTTTTGCTTCGAGCTGTTCAATTGGTTCGTTTGATTTAGAAATTAGAACAGACGGAAGTCAATACATCTTTTCATATTGCTGCATACAATATAATTTGTTTATGTCCGTCTTCTGTAGACTGCTGGGTTTACAACTGCATCTGATGCTGCAAAAGTGTCAATTCTGATTGGGCTGTTCAAGGTAATACCACGGAGCTAGATCACTACTGTACTCTGCTGGGCGTAAAGTGTAATAGTTGAATCTTTTTGCAGTTTGTGATGACAGGTGTCGCGGTGCTTAAAGTCGACGATCTTGGAAGACGGCCGTTAATGATAGGAGGTGTTAGTGGAATTGTGAGTAACTTTACCCTTTCCTACAACTTATTTAAGTCATATGTTTGCTACAGAAAGTGTGACCCTCATTCCTCGCCACCTATTTGAATTGATAGTCGTACCAGGCAACTAGGCATATATGCTAATTATATAAGCGATAGTATTATAAAGGGAAATCTCTAATTATGATTAGAGGCTTAAAAAACCTTTGCAACTTTAGTAATTTTCATCAGGCATCTAAACACTTGTACATGTTGTATTATATTGATATAATTAGGTTCTGAAAGAGTAATCCTTTTGTTTTCTTCTTCAACCTGGAAATGCAGACCGTTGCACTCTTCCTGCTAGCAGCTTACTACAAGGTTCTCAGTGGCTTCCCTTATGTTGCTGTCGGTGCTTTACTTCTTTATGTTGGATGTTACCAGGTTGGTGCTTTACTTGTGTATATGGGGTATTTAATGAGTACCGAGTGGTACGAGAAATTAACATGCCTTGTGTTTCAGCTTTCGTTTGGTCCGATAAGCTGGCTAATGGTCTCTGAGATCTTCCCACTCCGAACAAGGGGACGGGGAATCAGCCTCGCAGTACTCACAAATTTTGGATCAAATGCGCTAGTGACACTCGCATTCTCGCCCTTGCAGGTAATGGTACTAGAATTGTTATCTCCTTGCTTATGTATCCCTTGAAGTTCCAGCCTATTCGCCTGGACAACACGTCAGAACAACCGTTTGACAGATGTATGAACAAGCTGAACGGTGGCGCCAACCAATTTAAGCGTATTGCTTTCTTCATGTCTACAGGGGTACCTCGGACCGGCCAACGTCTTCCTTCTTTTCGCAGCCATATCGCTGCTCGCCCTCTTGTTTGTCATCCTCAACGTCCCAGAGACCAAAGGGCTGAGCCTGGAGGAAATCGAATCCAAGATCCTGAAGAAGTGAATGGAAATGCCTGATGACATTCATCCTCTGGCCTCTTCCCTGTCCGCTCCGCGGATCGGATCGGAGCGCGCCACGACACCGTTAGCGCGTCTCCCTGTAAAGCTCTTGCTGCCGATTTTGCCTGTGTAGTTGATATAGCTGTACATGCATCGATCTGTAGTTGTACTGACACTCGTGACCACGCTTTCACGGCCTCTTTTCTGAATCAGCTGTCATTTTCTGTCGATGCCTGCAATTCTGAAGTTACTGTTAACAGTTTATGTGTGTATATCTATGGGAAACCGCAGTTGCAAACTAGCTCCCACATTGAAGAGAACTTTCAGCTGAACAGGAGCTGCCGTTTCTCGTCAGGGGAGTTTGACGTCGACGTCCGCATCGTGGCGGTGGTGAACCCTGACGTCGACGGGAACGACACTCCGACGAACCTGTCGAATGCCTCGCTGTGCTCGAACAGCGTCATGCTGTCTCCAAGATCCTCTGGCGATGTCTCCGGCGCCGGTGCCGCGCCTTCCAGGATCTGCACCACCTGCCTCATGCCCGGCCGTCGTAACGGGTCCGGGTGCGAGCAGAGCAGCCCGAGCTTGAGGACCAGCTCGAGATCGTCCTCGTCGCACTTGCCCATCCTCGGGTCCCTCGCCTCCGTGATCTTCCCGGCCTTCCAGTGCCCCAGGACGAGCTCCACGAGCCCCGGCGACGGCGGCGAGTCTTCGGAATCATTGTTGCTGAATACCACAGGCCTCCGACCGCACGCCACCTCGAGCAGGAAGGCGCCGAAGGCGAAGACGTCGGAGCTCGTGGTGGCCTTGCCGGTCTTGCTCATCTCCGGCGCGATGTACCCGAGCGTGCCCACCACGCGCGTCGTCTGCGGGTCGCCGCCGTGGTCGTAGAGCCGCGCGAGGCCGAAGTCGCTGAGCTTGCCGTTCATGTCGGCGTCGAGGAGCACGTTGCCGGACTTGATGTCCCGGTGTACCACCACCTGCTCCCACCCCTCGTGCAGGTACAGCAGCCCGGCCGCGACGCCCCGGACGATCTTGGCCCGGTGCTCCCAGCTCAGCTCCGACGATGGATGGCCGAACAGGTGTTGGTCCAGGCTGCCGTTCGGCATGTAGTCGTAGACGAGCAACAGCTCCCCGCGCCGCCGGCAGTAGTGGAGGAGTTGCACCAGGTTACGGTGGCGCAGCCGGCTCATGCTCACGATCTCCGACACGAACTCCTGCAGCCCCTGCCGCGACCCGTGCGAGATCACCTTGACGGCAACCTCGGCGCCGGACCTCGGGAGCACGCCGTGGTACACGCGGCCGAAGCCTCCGGCGCCGATGAGGTCGCGGAAACCATTTGTGGCGCCATGCAGGTCCTTGTATCTGATCCTATGAGGGCCGTACTCTACTTCCCAGTCTTCTTCCTCCTCGGCGAACTGCCGGCGCCGCCGCACCACGAGTGCCGCGACGGCCGCGGAGGCCAGGAGCAGGATCACGACCACCAGGACGAGCAGCGTCATCGGCAGTAGCAGCGGCGGCATCGTTCTCTTTGATGATGATGATCCCGACGACGGGAGCCGCGGGAGCTTGGAGAGGTCGAGGTCCTGCGCGCGGCCGCCGCCGAGGCGAAAGCTCCAGCCGAGGACGTAGTGCGAGCTCGCAGCGGCGCCGTTGGCCGCCGAGAAGCCGACATAGGTGTCGTCGGCCACGGCCCTGGAGAGGTTGACGTGGCATGACACGAGCGGAACGGCCGGTCTGGGCGCGCCCGCCGGGGACACCGTCACCTCGAGGCGCGCGCTGGCGCCGTCGTACTCGATCCACACCTGCAGAGGCGCGTCGCCACCGCCAGTCAGGCTGATGTTGTCGAACTTCGTTCCACCGAAGCCGTCGTCTTGCCAGTACCCGGCCGGGGTCGAGTTAACAGAGCGGAGGCCGTTGACGTCGATGCCGACGTGGTTTTCGTCGGCGTCGTCGAACTCCGCGTCCATGGCGGTATCCAGCTCGACGGCGACGATCAGGCTCGTGCCGTTGCCCAGGCTGTCCGACGTGTTGAACAGGCCGAGGTACTTGCCGGCGACGGCGCCAGGGACAGCAATCGACGGCGCGAGCGCGAAGGCGATGCCGTGGCCGTGCGCGTCCGGGTACCGCGGCGCGATGGCGACCACGAAGGAGGTGGAGAAGGAGATGGGCGCGCCGGTGGCGACGTCCCGGAAACGGAGGGGCGCCGGGTGGAAGCCGTGGCCGAACGCCTCCTTGGTGTCGTTGGTGAGCCGCAGGAGGCCGGAGGGAGCGAGCACGGCGGCCGCGCCGGTGGTCGCCACGCTGCCTACGGCGAAGCCGGCGTACACGAACTCGTCGGCGCAGGCGGCGTCCCGAGTGAGGAGGAGGAGGACCGAAATTAACGCGGCCAGCGCGATCGGCATGGCGACGACCGGCGCGAGCAATGGGAGCGATCGAGCGTGCGCGCTCCGTCGAGGTGGGGCAGGGTGGAGAAGTAGTCGTCGGCGGAAGTGGACGGCATTGGAGAGGAGCACGAGGTCAAGGGTGCGTCCGCCGAGCTGACAAGGACGGGGAAGATGGAGATGGAGGCCCGCCGGAGGTGTTGGCAACGAAAGAACCAACGATCGAATTTTTTAAATGAATGAAGTGTAGAGTAGAGAAACGTTGAAATCAATCCAAGAGGGTTGTGTCAAAATACCTTGTAACTAACAAAAGTTACTCCTATATACTCCATCCGTTTCATATTGTAGTGCATATAGATTTAAAAAAATAAACTTTGCAAACTTTGGTCAAGTTTGTATAGAAAATTGTTTATATCTAAAATATCAAATATAATAAATATGGAACTATATCTTATGACGAATCAAGTGATTTATGTTTGACATTTTAGATGTAAATATTTTTCTCTACAAACTTGGTCAATTTGTGATGTTGGACTTTTCGAAAAAGTTATGCACACTACATTATTGAACGGAGAGAGTATTTTTTCCCATTCGGTTCAAATTGGATTGGGTTCCTCCATAAAATTAAATCTCCCGTTTTTAAGGGGATACCAGCTGTTTGGTTTATGGACGAGGAGGGATATCAGCAACCAGATTCTTGGAATATTCCATGAAACTTAGGCTCCGCTCGTCCGCCAAAAACTCGCGGATATGGGCATCCCGTTCGGTCTGTGCGATAGCCTCTCACCGAATCGTTTTCTTCTCGCTCGTTACCTCCCCTCACTTTTCCTCTCGTTGAGTGCGGCAGCGGCGGGGGATCTAGGAGCGGCGGCCGGAACTAGGCCGGCCGCGACCAGGTACGACAGGTTAGCTTGGCGTGGCATCTTGGCCACCGGCCACGAGGAAGACGACGCCTGGGACGAAGCAGTGCCATGGCGGAGACACCATGGCCGGTCTCGGAGAGTCGGGGAAGTCAACGCTGGCATCGGGGTCAGGGAAGGAGCAGTGCCATCGCGCCGTTTTCCTCTCCGCAAAGCAGGGTCGCACCGTCTGTCGTGAGGATGGCAGCGTGTGGAGTTGCCTCCGGGAAGACTCCGTCCGCCGATTTTCTGACCGAGCCATCCGTGTGTGTACATGGTGATTACAATATTTCGTAGCGTGTCCCCACGAGATTGATGCTACTTCTGTAAAGAGTTCCTGGTCACAGTTTGATGCAATGTGTGTGTTCGTCACAATTTCTACCCACTACTCATCCCATAAACCAAACACATATATGATTATCTTCAACCACTCTTCATCCAGCCCAACCAAACAAAAAAAGAGGCTATCCCTAACCAGGTGGTTGGGGATACCCATATCCCTCAAATCTATCCCGCCAACCAAACGCATCCTATAGTGCTTGGGAGCCTCGCCGCTACGCTATGGCTGCCACCACGAAATCCTCCACAAGTCCTTCTAAACAGCTCCAAAATCAGTAAAAACCTCTAGAAATTATCTCTACCATGTGAAAAGTTGCTGCTATTTGCTGCGATTGCCCGCTACGACGGCCGCTATAGATGTTGGGAGAGGCGGCCGCGAATTGTTTCTCCCATGATTTTAATCTTTACGTCCACTATCAGAAGATAACATGCAAAATGAAAAAAGAACCCTAAAAAGAAAAGGTTCAAAAATGTTGAAAGACAACGCCCAGCAAGTTGCCGCATGTCGATCATGTGGGTCGAACAACCAACTTATAAAAATTAGTTAGCATTACTATCCTCAAATTTCCTATGATAATGCTTTGAATTGGTGTCACTCACACAGAGTTGGATCTAAAAGACAATAATGACCAAAGAGAGCTGTTAGAAGCGGATTCCAAATCTATAAAAATGGGAAGTATTAGAAAGCCAGGAGAGAAAGGCAGAAGATTGCTTGAAATGACCTATGCCCTATCCCATAAAAGCAAAGACACAAATCGCGTGCTATCCCCGAGAAGTATCCATCAGACACACCTTTTTCGCTTTCAAATTGGGTTGTATTTCCAAGAGCAGCGAACTCTTGGAGGCACACTCTCTTTCTCTCTCGGGATGAACATTAAATTCAGAAACTATGTCAAAATGTTTTTCTATAAAAAACTTAAACATAAAAATGTGACGAGTCATCTGGCTGCTATTACATCTCCAAACATGAAAAGTTCGGAAATATTCGCCAAGGGAAGTGGACAACATTAGAGGTGAGGTTGCTCCGCAAGCTGACAAAGACGAGGGAGATGGAGATCAAGGTTGGAGGCGCTGCTAACGAACGAATCAACAATCTATTTTCTTCTGTGGAAGAATCTATTTTTGTTTTGACCGAGAAGAAAAGCATTTCAAGAGATCAATTCAAGAGGTTTCAATCAATGGGATTTTTCTTCGAGATAGCGAAAACCCTTGTAACTAAGAAAAGCCATGCTGAATTTATGTAATGACCTATGCACCAAACGACCAACATATGGACATTCTTTAAGATTACAATTCTCAAATTAAATTCTCATAAGTTACACATTCAATACTACATATAGGAGCACTAAAACTAAGTGCCCAGTCTATTGCAAATGCAGATCTTTTTAGGATTTCTCTTAATCATGTATTCTTGAATTTTTCCCTACATTGATCATCATGTATTTCAGGACATTATTCGATGTAGTATGTGAGGGGGGGGGGGGGGGGGGTACATTTTTATGCTGTGACTATTTTTATTGGAGGAATATATTTCCATCAAAATTAGTTACTAACGATTTATCGTCCAAACTATTCTTTTACAGTCTCTAGATCATGGGAAGAGAGCGGAGAATCAGCAACTAACTATACGTGGTGGACACCCTACACAAACTACTATCTCTCCTCTGTCATCAATTTGGCCAACAAAATTTGAGTTATATGCTAATAAATTTATACCATTGAATTTTATCCGATTCTAGTTCTAATGCAATAGTAGTACTCCCTCCGTTCCTAAATATAAGTCTTTGGAAAGATTCCACTATGGACCACATACGGAACAAAATGAGTGAATCTATATACTCTAAAATGCATCTAGATACATCCGTATGTGGTCCATAATGAAATCTCCACAAAGACTTATATTTAGGAACGGAGGGAGTATATTCTTACGATATTTTTTCCGGAAACTTATGATATATAATTGGCATTTCGTTGGTCAAATCAATGACCTAGAGATATACTCATGCATTGCCCTTTTTTTTTGAAATGTTCAAACTAGTGTACTAGTTAGTGCACACCACTGTGTGGCCAAAAAAGTCTTTTTCTTCTTCTCTGGCAGTTAGCATTGTGGAATTACCCGCAAAAAAAAAGCATTGTGGAATCGTCGTGGATCTCCTAGGCCAGGTGTAATCAGCCCTGATACACCACACGTACGCGGACGAAATACAGGCTAGGTACATCGGATGGGTCGTCTCGACGGGAACAGGTACAAGCGCCAAATACTGCAACGACACACGTGCTTATTTTAAACGTTGATTGACGGCAATAATTGTGGTGCCTATGTATATGCATGTCTCGTTTTCACTTAGACGACTTCGTTGACTTGTAATACTCTTCCGTTCTTAAATATAATTTTTTAGAGATTCCAATAAAAAACTACATATGAAGCAAAATGAGTGAATCTACACTCTAAACTACTACCACTGTTTTCATTTACTCTGCATATTAGATTTGAGTGAAGTCAAACTTCATAAATTTTGACCAAATTTATAGAAAAATATATAAACATTTATCATAACAAAATCTATATGATATGAAAGTACATTAAATAAAAAATCTAATGGTATTGATTTGTTATTATATATGTTATTATTTTTGTTTGTAAACTTCGTCAAATGTTTATAAAGCTTGACTTTGATCAAAGCTAATACGCGGACTAAATAAAAACGAAGGGAATATGTCTATATATATCCGTATGTAGTTCATAGTAAAATCTCTACAAATACTTGTACTTATTTAGGAACGGAGGGAGTAGTATTATATATACTGTATGGAGTCATTTCCGTATACGTGTCATTGTCTAGGTCAAGTTAACAAGTCTAGGGCCAAATGCGTCCTGCTCCAGTTAGATCTTTATCCATGGCTTCATTTTGACTGACAGATAGCAGCAAAACGGTTTTCTAAATGGATGATGCTAGGATTTTTCTAGACCTTTAGATCTTTATCCAAGGGCCTGGATTCATATCGCTTCAATACAGATATGAATCGACCCCTCCCTGCTGGCGCCGCTACCTTCTTCTTCTCGGGTCTTACAGTATGTGTGAAGTATATACTACTTCTTAGATGATCTTTTTTTTCTCTTCAAATTAGTGGTAACAAAGTGCTAAATGATTTTTAGAAAAAGAATGTCGTCACATTGCGGTTTTCCTACGTAGTGGTGCTGAAACGTCACATTAGAGCATCTATAGCCGGACTTTGCAATCCGGCTCCTCACGACCGGATGCGTCCGCGGACAGTGACCGGTCACGCCTCAAATTAGCCGCTTTGCATTCGTCTCTCTCATATTTCATCCTCTAGATCCATACAAAGCATGCAAAAGAAATCCTACATACTACATACTACGTACTATCCTAGCTACTCTTCGTCGTCAGAGATGTCCACGAGGACGGTGCCGGGCGCTGGCTGGACGGGTGGGTAGGAGGGCTCTGGCTCATCCTCCTCCTGCTCGACCTCATCCATGTAGGCGAGCATCTCCGTCTCCTCCCCGGCCTGTTGCGCCTCCACCTCCTGCATGCAACGAAGTCTGGCCTCCGCAACCGACTCCGAGCAGAGGGAATTGAGAGGATGGCCTGCTGCTCCGCCTGCAGATCCGCATCGCCATCGTCCCCCATATCATCCTCCTCTGGCTCATCCTCCTCGTCCTCATCCACCACCTCCTCCAATTCCTCCTCCGGATCCACTGCATCCGGATGTAGCCCCGCGGCGATCCGGGCTTCGCGCCTAGCCCGGATCTGCTCAAGGAGCTCGAGCCAACGCTCCGTCGTTAGAAAGGGCTCGCTCCTCACCCGGCGGCGTGGGGGCATGGCTAATAGGCGGATGGGTGGAGTGGAAAGTGGCGGCGGCGGCGGACAGGAGGAGGAAAATGTGGATGGATGATAGGGTTTCGGTGCTACCGGTCGACTTAAATAGCCGGGCTAGGCACTATGTGGCCGGCCGGCGCTGCGCCACGCCGCGCCACCGGTCCGACGGAGGAGACGAGCTTCGGACCATCGGATTTCGGGGCGTTTCCGACTGGGACCCCTTGTTGGGGAACGTAGTAATTTCAAAATTTTCCTACGCACACGCAAGATCATGGTGATGCATAGCAACGAGAGGGGAGAGTGCTGTCTACGTACCCTCGTAGACCGTAAGCGGAAGCGTTTATCAACGCGGTTGATGTAGTCGTACGTCTTCACGATCCGACCGATCCAAGTACCGAACGCACGGCACCTCCGAGTTCTGCACACGTTCAGCTCGATGACGTCCTCGCCTTCTTGATCCAGCAAGACGGGCGAAGTAGTAGATGAGTTCCGACAGCACGACGGCGTGGTGACGGTGTTGGTGAAGAACAATCTCCGCAGGGCTTCGCCTAAGCACTACGAAAACTATGACGGAGGATAAACTAGAGGGGACGGGGTTGCCGGCACACGGCTTGGTGTTTCTTGATGTGTCTTGGGTGCTAGCCCTACCCCTCTATTTATATGTTGAGCCTTGGGGTCGAAACTTGGAGTAAAAGCCTCCACAAAGTCAGTTTCACCCGAAAGGCAAGAGTCCTTGTCGGACTCCAGGGAGAGATGCCAGGGACCCTGGCGTCTGGCCCCTGGACTCCGCAAAACTTCATTTTGCGCTTTCCAAAAACCTCGTGGGCTTTCCCCTTTGGCCCAGATAAAGTGTTCTCGTGCCCAAACATTTCGGGAAACATCCGAAACCCCTTCCGATGGATTCCGGAACCTTTCCGGAGATCAAACACTACTATCCACATATCAATTTTTACTTCCGGACCATTCCGGAGTTCCTCGTCATATCCGTGATCTCATCCAAAACTCCGAACAACATTCGGTCACCAACATACATAACTCATAGTACTATATCGTCAACGAACGTTAAGCGTGCGGACCCTACGGGTTCGAGAACTATGTAGACATGACCGAGACACCTCTCTGGTCAATAACCAATAGCGGGACCTGGATGCCCATATTGGCTCCTATATATTCTACGAAGATCTTTATTGGTCAGACCGCATAACAACATACGTTGTTCCCTTTGTCATCGGTATGTTACTTGCCCGAGATTCGATCGCCGGTATCTCAATACCTAGTTCAATCTCGTTACCGGCAAGTCTCTTTACTCGTTCCGTAATACATCATCCCGCAACTAACTCATTAGTTGCAATGCTTGCAAGGCTTATAGTGATGTGCATTACCGAGTGGGCCCAGAGATACCTCTCCGACAATCGGAGTGACAAATCATAATCTCAAAATACGCCAACCCAACAAGTACCTTTTGAGACACCTGTAGAGCACCTTTATAATCACCCAGTTACGTTGTGACGTTTGGTAGCACACAAAGTGTTCCTCCGGTAAACGGGAGTTGCATAATCTCATAGTCGTAGGAACATGTATAAGTCATGAAGAAAGCAATAGCAGAATACTAAACGATCAAGTGCTAAGCTAACAGAATGGGTCAAGTCAATCACATCATTCTCCTAGTGATGTGATCCCGTTAATCAAATGACAACTCATGTCTATGGCTAGGAAACATAACCATCTTTGATCAACGAGCTAGTCAAGTAGAGGCATACTAGTGACACTCTGTTTGTCTATGTATTCACACATGTATCATGTTTCCGGTTAATACAATTCTAGCATGAATAATAAACATTTATCATGATATAAGGAAATAAATAATAACTTTATTATTGCCTCTAGGGCATATTTTCTTCAGTCTCCCACTTGCACTAGAGTCAATAATCTAGTTCACATCGCCATGTGATTTAACATCAATGGTTCACATCTTTATGTGGTTAACACCCATAGTTCACATCGACATGTGACCAACACCCAAAGGGTTTACTAGAGTCAGTAATCTAGTTCACATCGCTATGTGATTAACACCCAAAGAGTACTAAGGTGTGATCATGTTTTGCTTGTGAGATAATTTTAGTCAACGGGTCTGTCAAATTCAGATCCGTAAGTATTTTGCAAATTTCTATGTTTACAATGCTCTGCATGGAGCTACTCTTGCTAATAGCTCCCACTTTCAATATGTATCTACTCCCTCCGTTCCTAAATATTTGTCTTTTAAGAGGTTTCAAATGGACTACCACATACGGATGTATATAGACATATTTTAGAGTATAGATTCACTCATTTTGCTCCCTATGTAGTCACTTGTTGAAATCTCTAGAAAGACAAATATTTAGGAATGGAGGGAGTAGATCGAGACTTAGAGTCATCCAGATCGGTGTCAAAGCTTGCATCGACGTAACCGTTTACGACGAACCTTTTGTCACTTCCATCATCGAGAAACATATCCTTATTCCACTAAGGATAATTTTGACTGCTGTCCAGTGATCTACTCCTAGATCACTATTGCACTCCCTTGCTAAACTCAGTGTAGGGTATACAATAGATCTGGTACGCAGCATGGCATACTTTATAGAACCTATGGCTGAGGCATAGGGAATGACTTTCATTCTCTTTCTATCTTCTGCCGTGGTCGGGCTTTGAGTCTTACTCAATTTCACACCTTGTAACACAGGAAAGAACTCTTTCTTTGACTGTTCCATTTTGAACTACTTCAAAATCTTGTCAATGTATGTACTCATTGAAAAACTTATCAAGCGTCTTGATCTATCTCTATAGATCTTGATGCTCAATATGTAAGCAGCTTCACCGAGGTCTTTCTTTGAAAAAACTCCTTTCAAAAACTCCTTTATGCTTTCCAGAAAATTCTACATTATTTCCGATTAACAATATGTCATTCACATATATTTATTAGAAATGTTGTAGTTCTCCCACTCACTTTCTTGTAAATACAGGCTTCACCGCAAGTCTGTATAAAACTATATGCTTTGATCAACTCATCAAAATGTATATTCCAACTCCGAGATGCTTGCACCAGTCCATAGATGGATCGCTGGAGCTTGCACTTTTTGTTAACATCTTTAGGATCGACAAAACCTTCTGGTTGCATCATATACAACTCTTCTTTAAGAAATCCATTAAGGAACGTAGTTTTGACATCCATTTGCCAGATTTCATAAAATGTGGCAATTTGCTAACATGATTCGGACAAACTTAAGCATCGCTACGAGTGAGAAAATCTCATCGTAGTCAACACCTTGAACTTTGTCAAAAACCTTTTTCAACAAGTCTAACTTTGTTGATAGTAACACTACTCTCAGCGTCCGTCTTCCTGTTGAAGATCCATTTATTTTCTATGGCTTGCCGATCATCGGGCAAGTCAACCAAAGTCCACACTTTGTTCTCATACATGGATCTCATCTCAGATTTCATGGCCTCAAGCCATTTCACGGAATCTGGGCTCATCATCACTTCCTCATAGTTCGTAGGTTCGTCATGGTCAAGTAACATGACCTCCAGAACAGGATTACCGTACCACTCTGGTGCGGATCTCACTCTGGTTTACCTACGAGGTTCGGTAGTAACTTGATCTGAAGTTACATGATCATCATCATTAGCTTCCTCACTAATTGGTGTAGTAGTCACAGGAACAGATTTCTGTGATGAACTACTTTCCAATAAGAGAGCAGGTACAGTTACCTCATCAAGTTCTACTTTCCTCCCACTCACTTCTTTCGAGAGAAACTCCTTCTCTAGAAATGATCCATTCTTAGCAACGAATATCTTGCCTTCCGATCTGTGATAGAAGGTGCACCCAACTGTCTCCTTTGGGTATCCTATGAAGACACATTTCTCCGATTTGGGTTTGAGCTTATCAGGATGAAACTTTTTTTTATAAGCATCATAACCCCAAACTTTAAGAAACGACAACTTTGGTTTCTTGCCAAACCACAGTTCATACGGTGTCGTCTCAACGGATTTAGATGGTGCCTTTTTAATGTGAATGCAGCTGTCTCTAATGCATAACCCCAAAACTATAGTGGTAAATTGGTAAGAAACATCATAGATTGCACTATATCCAATAAAGTACGGTTATGACGTTCGGACACACCATTATGCTGTAGTGTTCCAGGTGGCACGAATTTGTGAAACTATTCCACATTGTTTTAATTGAAGACCGAACTCGTAACTCAAATATTTGTCTCCGCGATCAGATCGTAGAAACTTTATTTTCTTGTCACGATGATTTTCGGACTGCATACATCAGTATGTATTATTTCCAACAAATCTGTTGCTCGCTCCATTGTTCCGTAGAACGGAGTCTTAGTCATCTTGCCCGTGAGGCATGGTTCGCAAGCATCAAGTGATTCATAATCAAGTGATTCCAAAAGCCCATCAGCATGGAGTTTCTTCATGCGCTTTACAGCAATATAACCTAAACGGCAGTGCCCCAAATAAGTTGCACTATCATTATTAACTTTGCATCTTTTGGCTTCAATATTATGAATATGTGTATCACTACAATCGAGATCCAACAAACCATTTTCATTGGCTGTATGACCATAGAAGGTTTTATTCATGTTAACAGAACAACAATTATTCTCTAATTTAAATGAATAACCGTATTGCAATAAACATGATCAAATCATATTTATGCTCAACGCAAACACCAAATAACATTTATTTAGGTTCAACACTAATCCCGAAAGTATAGGGAGTGTGCGATGATGATCATATCAATCTTGGAACTGCTTCCAACACACATCGTCACTTCACCCTTAACTAGTTTTTGTTCATTCTGCAACTCCCGTTTCGAGTTACTAATCTTAGCAACTGAACTAGTATCAAATACTGAGGGGTTGCTATAAACAATAGTAAAGTACACATCAATAACATATATATCAAATATAGCTTGTTCACTTTGCCATCCTTCTTATCCGCCAAATACTTGGGGTAGTTCCGCTTCCAGTGACCAGTCCCTTTGCAGTAGAAGCACTTAGTCTCAGGCTTAGGTCCAGACTTGGGCTTCTTCACTTGAGCAGCAACTTGCTTGCCGTTCTTCTTGAAGTTCCCCTTTTTCCCTTTGCCCTTTTCCTTGAAACTAGTGGTCTTTTCAACCATCAACACTTGATGTTTTTCTTGATTTCTACCTTCGCCGATTTTAGCATCGCGAAGAGCTTGGGAATTGTTTTCGTCATCCCTTGCATATTATAGTTCATCACGAAGTTCTAGTAACTTGGTGATAGTGACTAGAGAACTATTCAAGCAATTGTAGTACCCAGACAATCTGAGCACATGCTCACTAGCTGAGCAATTCTCCTCCATCTTGTAGGCAAAGTACTATCAGAGGTCTCATACCTCTCGACACGGGCATGAGTATGAAATACCAATTTCAACTCTTGGAACATCTTATATGCTCCATGGCGTTCAAAACATTTTTGAAGTCCCGGTTCTAAGCCGTAAAGCATGGTGCACTTAACTATCAAGTAGTCATCATACCGAGCTTTTGTCAAAACGTTCATAACGTCTGCATCTGCTCCTGCAATAGGTCTGTCACCTAGCGGTGCATCAAGGACATAATTCTTCTGTGCAGCAATGAGGATAAACCTCAGATCACGGATCCAATCCGCATCATTGCTACTAACATCTTTCAACTTAGTTTTCTCTAGGAACATATAAAAATTAAACGGGGAGCAACAACGCGAGCTATTGATCTACAACATAGATATGCTAATACTACTAGGACTAAGTTCATGATAAATTAAAGTTCAGTTAATCAAATTACTTAAGAACTCCCACTTAGATAGACATCCCTCTAATCCTCTAAGTGATCACGTGATCCATATCAACTAAACCATGTCCGATCATCACGTGAGATGGAGTAGTTTCAATGGTGAACATCACTATGTTGATCATATCTACTATATGATTCACGCTCGACCTTTCGGTCTCAGTGTTCCGAGGCCATATCTGCATATGCTAGGCTTGTCAAGTTTAACCTGAGTATTCCGCGTGTGCAACTGTTCTGCACCAGTAGAGCCTATCACACCTGATCATCACGTGGTGTCTCAGCACGAAGAACTTTCGCAACGATGCATACTCAGGGAGAACACTTATACCTTGAAATTTAGTGAGAGATCATCTTATAATGATACCGTCGATCTAAGCAAAATAAGATGCATAAAAGATAAACATCACATGCAATCAATATAAGTGATATGATATGGCCATCATCATCTTGTGCTTGTGATCTCCATCTCCGAAGCACCGTCATGATCACCATCGTCACCGGCGCGACACCTTGATCTCCATCGTAGCATCGTTGTCGTCTCGCCAACTATTGCTTCTACGACTATCGCTACCGCTTAGTGATAAAGTAAAACATCACAGGACGATTGCATTGCATGCAATAAAGCGACAACCATACGGCTCCTGCCAGTTGCCGATAACTCGGTTACAAAACATGATCATCTCATACAATAAAATATAGCATCATGTCTTGACCATATCACATCACAACATGCCCTGCAAAAACAAGTTAGACTCCTCTACTTTGTTGTTGCAAGTTTTACGTGGGTGCTACGGGCTTAGGAAGAACCGTTCTTACCTACGCATCAAAACCACAACGATAGTTCGTCAAGTTAGTGCTGTTTTAACCTTCTCAAGGACCGGGCGTAACCACACTCGGTTCAACTAAAGTTGGAGAAACAGACACCCGCCAGCCACCTGTGTGCAAAGCACGTCGGTAGAACCAGTCTCGCGTAAGCGTACGCGTAATGTCAGTCCGGGCCACTTCATCCAACAATACCGCCGAACCAAAGTATGACATGCTGGTAAGCAGTATGACTTGTATCGCCCATAACTCACTTGTGTTCTACTCATGCATATAACATCTAGCATAAAACCAGGCTCGGATGCCACTGTTGGGGAACGTAGTAATTTCAAAATTTTCCTACGCACACGCAAGATCATGGTGATGCATAGCAACGAGAGGGGAGAGTGTTGTCTACGTACCCTCGTAGACCGTAAGCGGAAGCGTTTATCAACGCGGTTGATGTAGTCGTACGTCTTCACGATCCGACCGATCCAAGTACCGAACGCACGGCACCTCCGAGTTCTGCACACGTTCAGCTCGATGACGTCCTCGCCTTCTTGATCCAGCAAGACGGGCGAAGTAGTAGATGAGTTCCGACAACACGACGGCGTGGTGACGGTGTTGGTGAAGAACAATCTCCGCAGGGCTTCGCCTAAGCACTACGAAAACTATGACGGAGGATAAACTAGAGGGGACGGGGTTGCCGGCACACAGCTTGGTGTTTCTTGATGTGTCTTGGGTGCTAGCCCTACCCCTCTATTTATATGTTGAGCCTTGGGGTCGAAACTTGGAGTAAAAGCTTCCACAAAGTCGGTTTCACCCGAAAGGCAAGAGTCCTTCTCGGACTCCAGGGCGAGACGCCAGGGTTCCCGGTGTCTGGATTCAGACGCCAGGGACCCTGGCGTCTGGCCCCTGGACTCCGCAAAACTTCCTTTTGCGCTTTCCAAAAGCCTCGTGGGCTTTCTCCTTTGGCCCAGATAAAGTGTTCTCGTGCCCAAACATTTCGGGAAACATCCGGAACCCCTTCCGATGGATTCCGGAACCTTTCCGGAGATCGAACACTACTATCCACATATCAATTTTTACTTCCAGACCATTCCGGAGTTCCTCGTCACATCCGTGATCTCATCCAAAACTCCGAACAACATTCGGTCACCAACATACATAACTCATAGTACTATATCGTCAACGAACGTTAAGCGTGCGGACCCTACGGGTTCGAGAACTATGTAGACATGACCGAGACACCTCTCTGGTCAGTAACCAATAGCGGGACCTGGATGCCCATATTGGCTCCTAGATATTCTACAAATATCTTTATCGGTCAGACCGCATAACAACATACGTTGTTCCCTTTGTCATCGGTATGTTACTTACCCGAGATTCGATCGTCGGTATCTCAATACCTAGTTCAATCTCGTTACCGGCAAGTCTCTTTACTTGTTCTGTAATACATCATCCCGCAACTAACTCATTAGTTGCAATGCTTGCAAGGCTTATAGTGATTTGCATTACCGAGTGGGCCCAGAGATACCTCTCCGACAATCGGAGTGACAAATCCTAATCTCGAATTACGCCAACCCAACAAGTACCTTTGGAGACACCTGGAGAGCACATTTATAATCACCCAGTTACGTTGTGACGTTTGGTAGCACACAAAGTGTTCCTCCGGTAAACGGGAGTTGCATAATCTCATTGTCATAGGAAAATGTATAAGTCATGAAGAAAGCAATAGCAGAATACTAAATGATCAAGTGCTAAGCTAACAGAATGGGTCAAGTCAATCACATCATTCTCCTAGTGATGTGATCCCGTTAATCAAATGACAACTCATGTCTATGGCTAGGAAACATAACCATCTTTGATCAACGAGCTAGTCAAGTAGAGGCATACTAGTGACACTCTGTTTGTCTATGTATTCACACATGTATCATGTTTTCGGTTAATAAAATTCTAGCATGAATAATAAACATTTATCATGATATAAGGAAATAAATAATAACTTTATTATTGCCTCTAGGGCATATTTTCTTCAGTCTCCCACTTGCACTAGAGTCAATAATCTAGTTCACATCGCCATGTGATTTAACATCAATGGTTCACATCTTTATGTGGTTAACACCCATAGTTCACATCGACATGTGACCAACACCCAAAGGGTTTACTAGAGTCAGTAATCTAGTTCACATCGCTATGTGATTAACACCCAAAGAGTACTAAGGTGTGATCATGTTTTGCTTGTGTGATAATTTTAGTCAACGGGTCTGTCACATTCAGATCCGTAAGTATTTTGCAAATTTCTATGTTTACAATGCTCTGCACGGAGCTACTCTTGCTAATAGCTCCCACTTTCAATATGTATCTACTCCCTCCGTTCCTAAATATTTGTCTTTTAAGAGGTTTCAAATGGACTACCACATACGGATGTATATAGACATATTTGAGAGTATAGATTCACTCATTTTGCTCCGTATGTAGTCACTTGTTGAAATCTCTAGAAAGACAAATATTTAGGAATGGAGGGAGTAGATCGAGACTTAGAGTCATCCAGATCGGTGTCAAAGCTTGCATCGACGTAACCGTTTACGACGAACCTTTTGTCACTTCCATCATCGAGAAACATATCCTTATTCCACTAAGGATAATTTTGACTGCTGTCCAGTGATCTACTCCTAGATCACTATTGTACTCCCTTGCTAAACTCAGTGTAGGGTATACAATAGATCTGGTACACAGCATGACATACTTTATAGAACCTATGGCTGAGGCATAGGGAATGACTTTCATTCTCTTTCTATCTTCTGCCGTGGTCGGGCTTTCTACGACGACATGGCAAGGTAGAGTTTACGTCTTGTTCTTTTTTCCTTTCGTTTGAGCTGGTACACTTCTCTTTTCTGGTCAAACGGGAACTCCACTTCATGTTTAGCTCATTACTGAAAGGGCATGGGCTTCCTCTTCATGTTCAGCTCTGGTTAAACGGGCACTCTTTACTTTACTGATTTTCAGGTGTTTCTTTGGTAGCTCGGTTGCTTTGACCAGATTCCTGCTGCAGGATGACCTCAACATGGCGCCCGGTTCAAGCAAAAACTAGGATGAGAGAGTCCTGATTTTTTTTGAAGTGCTGGTGAGAATGATGTGAACTTAAAATATTGTGTTGCATGCTACCATTATTTTTCTATTGCATGTTCATCCCTGAATCCCCACAACAAGAAGCACATATTGACGATCATGGATTTAACAATCATATGCAAAAGAGATTCTATAAGATTTACGTTTTTTCCATGGTGTATTAAAACATTATTTGTAATATAAATTACATTTTCGGCGTTTGTCTTTACAGTTACTTTGACATGCAATATATATCGGTATAAGTACTTCTTTGAGACTTCAACTCTAGTTAGCTCCATGTACGTAGTTCACACTAGGGCCTACACCTACAAAATGCCAAGGTCGGCCTTGGGCTCGGCACCTTGTGAATGAAGAAGTCCTGGCCAATATCGGCAAACGTGTCACCCATGCCCTGCAACACAAGCTATGGAACTAGAAAACACATAATTGACTTGAAGTCGGCATCCTCGTTCATGCGACACTTTTTCTCTATGAGCGCGGCGACATCCATTGAGAGGATGTTGAGGACGAGTCCAATGCCCCTGCGTTGAGCGAGGAGAGGCCACATGAGTTCTTCCCGATAGGTCTGACCAGCGACACCACAAGATACTCTTACATGAAACTGACGTGAACTATCGAGACGTGGCAAAACTAGGTATGTAAAAAGAGTGCATCTCAAAGATGGAGTTGACATCCAAGTTCGAGTAGACGATCGGTAGGATGGCGAAAGCTGTTTTCTGGCCATATGTCCAAAAAGCAGCGAGAAGGGCAAGAGCCTCACCAGAAGTTTCGCTTCTTCCACCTCTATGACAGTCGATGCAAATGCAGGGGTGTCAACCACAATGGTGGCTTTGTCGAGCCACTGGCACACATTAGTAACATGATTACATGTTAGACTGAAACAACAAACACCTAACTCTGCGCTGGTTGGGGGGGGGGGGGCACTGGCCCCCTCCCCCCACGTGTCACCACACTATATTTATTAATTATTATTTTTTATGTTGGAGTGCATGCATGTTATAATCATCATTTGTATCACTTAATCACATATAAATAATGTATTATGACATAATTTTTTAATTAAATTACATTTGGGATGTTTATGCCTTTATAGTGACTTTTGTGATGTGCAATATATACCAGTGTACGTACTTCTTTGACTCTAATTAGGTCCACCCAATTAGCACCAGGGCCTCCAAATGGCAAGTCCGGTCTTGCGTTTGACACCTTGTGAATGAAGAACTTCAACTTGCCTGTATAGGCAAACATGTCGTCTGCGCCCTGCAATACAAACTGCGGAACTAGCAAAAACACAGTTGGCTTGAGTTCCATATCCTCGTTCACGGGAGTCCCACGATCATGGTGACAACCATTGAGAATATGTTGAGGACGAGCCCAATTCCCATGCGTTGGAGCGAGGAGAGGCCATCATCTCATGCTCACGTTGAAGGTCTGTGAATTCTTTAGCACATCCACACAATTCATTTTTGACCCAAACCATCACGCATGGCCCTTTCGTATGTAATTTGTCAAAGGCTAAAATAAGTTGGTGTACCCGGCACAACGCATGAGTCATGACACACCTGGACCGAAACACTATCGTCCAAACCCCCTTACCACATTGTCCTGTGCCTAGGATAACCTTTGAACCTGCCACCTTCTTCTTCTTTTTTTGAACCGCACGCATTTTATTAGTCAATGAAACAGAGTACAACTACACACATACAAATATAGACACATGAAGTTGCTTACAAACATTGCATAAATGGTGGTTGTCAGGATTGTAACACTTTTTATAAGCGATCGATATATTCTTTAAAGACTATGCTCATCGATAAATAAAAAACTCTATTTCCTTCTTGGGGGTGTGGGGGGGGGGGGGATACCGTTGTGCACATGGCCCCATGCACACCATAATGAATTGTAAAATATAAAAATAGCAAAAAAATCAAGCAATTCCAATTTCTTGGTTTATCAAACTTAGTAGACTATTGTACTCATATGTAAAGTTTCGTGAAGAAATGACACATGTGGTATTCTTAGAAAAGAAAATAAGATCGACCTCCAAATTACTTTCTAACACGGTCTTTTTATACCATTGAATTTGTTTTTTGCTTTTTGCCGAGAATACCATGGATGTCATTTCTCTGTGAAACTTCACACGTGAGTAGAACACTCAACCATGTATGTTACATAAAATATTCACCACTGATTGATTTTCTAGCATTTTTTAATTTTACTATTCAAAGTAGTTGCATGGGGAACATGTTTCAAAAGTCCGTGTCCGAAGAAAAACAAGAATAATAAGGAAGCCTAGACATATATGGCCCATGGGCCTGACACGGATAGATGCATATCTAAACATGGGTCTATATGAAGGGAGCTTCTATATGGGGACCTGTGCGCCCGATGAAGCGGAAACACGCACCCCCGTAGCCCCACTCGCCCTGTTGGGCCGGCCCATCCGCAGGGTGGGACGCCCCTAATTTTTGTTCTTTTTTAATTTTCTGTTTTTCTTTTTAAAATAATTCTGGATATCAAATAACTGCGGATTTCGAAATAGAATGTTCAAGAAATCATAAAGTGATCAAGAATTCAGAAAACAATGTTCGTGATTTTGAAAAATTGTTCGAGAAATCAAAAAATGTTCATGATTTTGAAAAATGTTCACATATTTAAGTAATATTACATTTATAAAAACGTTTGTATATTCAGAAAATGTTCATCAATTAGATTTTTTCTGGAATTCATATAATGTTCATGATTTTTTTAGAAAAGTTGACAAAACCGAAAAAATGTTTGTGAATTTATTGTTTCCGAAAAATAAAAAACTTCATTAGTTCAAAATATGTTGGCTGAATCAAAAAATGCTCGTGCATTTCAAAAAACTCCTCACAAATACAAATGTTAGTGACATTGAAAAATTGTTGCCAAAAATTCGAAAACTGTTCGCTGATACAAAAATGTTCGCAGTTTAGAAAAATGTTCACGAACTTTAGAATTTTTTTCGTGATTTAGAAAAGATGTTCATGAGTTCAAAAAAAAGTTCAGGATTTGTAAAAATGACACGATTTCAAAAGCATTCGCAATTTGTTAGATGCTTGCAAAAAAAAGAAATATAGAAAAAAGAGAAATGAAAAGGAAACTAAAAAGTAAAGAAGAAAAACTAGAAAGTAAACGAAAAAGAAAAAAGAAAAAACCAGAAGATAAAACGGAAAACCGGTGGGGACTAAACCGTAAATGGGCTGGTGCAAAAACTCGAGCGGGCGTTGGAGGCGTTGCACGCTAGGTCGCTCGGTGGCGAGCTATGCGCCAAATAGGATCGCCCTATATGAACCAAATAACCGAACTTTATGAAAAATCATACCTCTAGGCTAAAAAAGAATGGAAAAAGACTGGTGCATATAGAAGACAAGTAGAAATCCCTCAAAAGAAAGAAAAAGACAAGTAGATATGTAATCATACATTTTTCTATAATCGTATGTGCGTACAATAAGTCATACACTGTTTTAAGCCAAGTTACATTACTTATGTTGGAGGTGATTGTACAAGAACTTATTTTGTGATTAACACTGGCTCGTGGATTATTACAATTTTACACCAAAATGCACATGTATGTGTGACCGTCTGTCCTCGAAATATATGGTATTTTTTGTATCTTTTGAAACGAACAACTTTTCTTGTTAAGTTTACAGTATTATGTTCGGAGGAATGCGCAAGCTAAGATGACAAAGATACATCTATAAAAATCATCGCTCGGTTATCGCCGGGAAATGTCCGAAGATTACTGTTTTGCTTGCCCTGCTACAGGGAGAGAGAGAGAGAGAGCGAGATCAAAGATGTTTTTTTTTTCGTATCGTTGTCTTTCATAGACCTCTAGGCTCTGCTCGTATGTGATTTCTTCATCGTGCATATCCCACCAACAACACGCAGACGTGCTTCCATTACATGATGGTTGTTGCACTAGGCATAGGAAAATTGGTATTACGTATGGCAAAAACAAAGTCGACATAATATACACCCAAATCCTCTCTTTCAGAGCACTACCCCGCCCCCCTTCTCCCCTTGCTCTGTATCCGCACTCTCTCGATCCGTGCCACCGCTCTACCACTCCAGCCGCCGACTAGGCCTTTCTAGACATCCACTGACCAGCCTTGCCGGATGCCTGTCTTGGAAAACACTGCAGTCACCCTAGATCCATCCGCAACCAGGTATTCCCGCCCCCTTCCGATGGCATCCATGGCAGACACCACACTCGACAATTATTTGGGCAAATACCAATGAGAATTTACCGTTGTTTACTTTGAAGGAAGCATGATGGCGGCATACTCGATGATGAAGGATGAGTTGTTGTACAATGCCTGGTTGTCCAGAAGTGCGGACTTTGTAGGCATGAAGCGAGGGGGCACAATATTTTGGCAAAATGTGCATTGTTGGTTTCACAAGCAAAAGTACTTTGCATCCTACAACTTGCACACGATCCGTGAATGCAATGTGAAGTTGCTAGCCCATACCTATAGTACACCATCTCAAACTCCGCATGAAGTACTGCAGTGCGGTCGCATGGGTGGAAAGAAGGTGGTCCAACGCGTCAATCATGGAGATCGTAAGTTTTTTCTTTTGTTGCTCTACGTGTTGGTCAATTTATTGATTCACTCACCTTATTGTATATCCGGATGCGCTGCCGCCCTGTATCAAACAACGGAGGTGAGGTCATTCATGTTGATGCATTGTTGGATGAAGGTCAATGGGCACAGTGTGCGGATGAACTTCGTGCCCTACAACTTGTTGAACATCCAGTTATTTTGAATGTAATATTTATAATTAAACTTGTTGAACAGTGTGCGGATGAACTTCGTGCCCTACAACTTGTTGAACATCCAGTTATTTTGAACGGCTGAATTATGTTTTTTTCTATAATTCTTTTGAGTGCTCTGAACATGGGGAAAGAATTAAAGGGCGGACATTTGGTGCACAAATCGAGTTGGATGGCCGGCTTCCGTATCCCTCTTCGGATGCGTCCGTAGACGTTTAGTGTGTCCGGTTTAAAGTACGCAGTTGGAGATGCCTTTATTGCAAGCTCTAGGGTAAAGAAAATACTCCTATTAAAAGATGGAAAAGTCAAGCAGCTGTGAATCCGTGAGAAGGAGAAACCAAAATGCAGACCAATAAGGACAAGAACAAGAGCAAGGACAAGAACAACGTTCCGTTCACGAGTCGCAGTGCCGTACGTGTCCGACACCGGGTCAACCACGTACGATCAGCCGGCCGAGTCGGTATGGCCCTTGCCTCGTTGGAACTACGGAGTATATATGTATGCCAATGCATCGCACTGCAGCACCTGCCACGCACGCTTGACTACGTACCTAGCTAGGGTGGAGTTGAGTTGATCCCTGTCCGTTTTTGATCGTGTTGATCTCCTGAGCGATCAATGGCAGCCGTGGAAACTGGGGAAGTCGTCAAGGCGACAGCTCTCGCAATCACATCACCAGCCGGCGACATGAAGAGCGACGGCACCCAAGAGCTACAACCGTCGCCGGCAAACGTCTCCCTGGACTTGGAGGAGGAGGAGGACGACGAGGAGCCCTTGATCCGCAGCTTGCAGTACGACCTGTGGATGCGGCTCATCGTGGCGCACCATATCCAGAAGCTCAAGCTGGACATGAAGAAGGACATCGACATCCACAGGTCCCTCCTCCGCGACAACGCCGGCGAGAGCGACAGGCTGCGGCGCAGTGTGCTGGCCAGTCTGAGGGCCAGAGAGTCGGAGCCCGACGACGACGACGGCACCGCAGAGGCCGACGTCGACGGGTCCGAGGACGAGGAGGAGCACCAGTCCGTCGCCCTTAGGGAGTTTAGGGACCTGTACGCCAGAGCCAGCGACGTGGACCGTCGCTTCGAGGAGTTCGACGCGATCATGTGGGCGCACTACGACCCCGACCTGGAGGACAACGAGACGCGCAAGGCCACCGTGGCGCGGCTGTGGCGCCGCCTGGAGAAGGAGCTCGATGACCGAGCCGACGCCGTCGTCTCCGGCGCGTTCAACTACTCGTTTGCACCGCTCACGCCGAGGCACCAATCGCTTGGCTAATCAACTTCCTCGTACAGTCAACAAATTGGCATGTCATAGAGGGTTGGCTATCATCTTATCTTATACGCACTAAAGATTGGTCACAAGAGACTTGTAATGATCTGTTTATATTTCCAGTAAATGAAAAAAAATATAGCAGCAGTGTAATTCGGGATGCACACAACACATATAGGCAGTGAAATATGACCAGAACTATACTGCCATTCCTACTACTACGTGAGTTCACTTCATGTTCTGCCGGACCTTTTTTTTTTGAAAAGGGGTTAATCCCCGGTCTCTGCATCAGAACGATGCATACGGCCATATAATTAATAAACAAAAGGTTCAACATAAGTCTTCAGCTCTCAAAATAGAACGGAAAAAAAGGCTCACTAAGAGCTAACAAAATACAGGAAAGCCACAACCGGCCGGCATAAAAAAAGATAGAAACACTAAATGCCTATCCTATTACGTGATCTGCCGGACCTTTGTGATCCGCTCCATCTTATTTTGTTTTATTTTTTGAAAACAGGCAAAAGATTTGCCATGTATATTAATTGAGATAGAATAGAGTTTGTGTTATAAACACCCCTTAAAATTACAAGGAAGAATCACTTTCCCGGCATGACGGACCCTAGTTTCTTAGCTACGACGGCGACCCAAAACGATGCCTCCTTTTTGATGTTGTCGAGAATAACCGTCGGCGGGGCGGCTTTGTTGCGGAAGACGCGGGCGTTTCTCTCGTTCCAGATCGTCCACGTGCACTAGTGCAGAATCGGGCTCTAGCGCCGGTTCGTAAGGGCCTTTAGTGCCGGTTCCATAACCGGCACTAAAGGGTGGGGACTAAAGGCCCCCCCTTTAGTACCGGTTCGGCACGAACCGGCGGTAAAGTGCCACCACGTGGCACGAGACAGGCCCGGGTGCGGGTAAACCATTAGTACCGGTTGGTATCACCAACCGGTACTAAATGTTTGGGGGGTTTTGGTTTTATTTTTTGTTTTTCCTTTAATTTTGTGTTTTCAATTTAATTTAGTGATTGTTTTACATTATAATGAGTTGTTAAATCATTAGGTGAAAGTACCACAGATTAGTTTCGACTGGATGCATGTGAATTCTAGCTAGCTAAGTGATCAAGTATATGCCATATATCCATATTACTTGATCACTTAATTAGGTGATCAAGGTAATATGGATATGGCATATACTTGATCACTTAGCTAGGATCCATCCAGTTGAAACTAATCTGCCGTTTCTTTCATAAATGATATAATAACTCATCATCATCATCATCATCATCATCATCATATTAATATAAAAACTCTTGCATCATATCATCACCAACAACAGTATACTAGCTAGCTAAAAATCATCATATATAGTCATCATTACCACTATTTAATCATCATAGTCATTACCGCTATCTAATCACCACCAACACTAGCTTAAAGAAGAAACATTCACTTGTACCAGAAGCAAAGATATCATCCAGTTCAACATGGTCATGATATTATAAGCGTTCATAACACCACAAAAGCAAATCACTCTTTGAGATTAAGTTCAGGACGAAGAACACAGACATGAGAGGACAAGTACTAAGAGCATGAACTAGCTAATCACTCCTGCTGCTCTCTCACAGGTAAAATAGCATAGAACATGTATAGCTCTCCTGATTCATCATATTGGAGCATGCAGATGAACCTGTCTCCTAATCGTGGGCTGCGCTTCTACTTGCTGCCCCTAGTACTTCTCTGCGATTGTTAACAATTTTGCTCCAATCTTTCACTATTAAGCATTAGCTAACCATTGACATGCGACCTTTAGTCTCGATCCACTGAGGCACAACTATCATCGGGAGTCCCTGTTGAAGAACATCGTATAGTAATATACTTAGCAATGAAAGTTTAGCTTGAAAAATAATGTATGCAAAAGATGCACTGAGGACAAATAGTAAAAATCTTACCATCTTTCCTAAATAGATGTGACCGTAGTTCAATACGATCACTATTGGTCGCATGTTTTGAGTACTAAGATTTTCAAATTCAGGAAAATAATTTCTCTTCACAGCATCAAGATCCTCAAGCCATGAAACATAATGACTTATCTCCTCGCAGTTTAGTTCAGCCCCGGAACAGTGGACGGTCCTGTCTATCAAGCGCCGGACATGTTTGCTTGAATGGAAATAAGCTATCCATAGAAATTAGTTGTCAACTATTTTTGAATAAACAATATCGAAGACATAAATATGGTTGAGAAACTCACATAATGGTAGAACTGGAGGCGTCTGCACATCGACCCAAATGTCTCTATTACCTTCAATATCATCTTCCGGACGAATATCAAAGGTGATAACCATATCAGGCTCAAATGCATAAGCCTTGCATAGTGCTTGCCAAGTTTTGCATTCAGAATAGGTGTATGTGTTTGCATTATATAATTTGACGTTGAAAGTATAACCATGCACGGTCTTCATGTAAACTCTCTTTACCTCCATAGTTCCCATAGCACTGAAACCTATCTTATCCAAGACAAAAATTCTTGCATGGCAGGGATGCGATAGTAGAATAGTGAAAATTAAAAATTAAAGTTCAAGCAAATGAAGCATAAGTCATGCTTAATTACGAAAAAAGACTTGTCGTTGTGACTTACTGTATCCACTTCGAAGGTCTCATCCAGCTTGATGCTGAAGCGCCTATCATCAACAAGGAAATTTCTGTTGCACATGCCGCGATGGTCTTCACAGTATTCGCACATAATGAAATCTTTTTCGTCGTCAGACGACATTTCCTATGTTCATATGCATGGGTGAAACATTAAACACTTACTAGTTCTATTAATTCAACTAAATAAACTAGTTCTATTAATTCAACTAATTCAACTAAGCATTTACTAAAAATAAACTAGTTCTATTAATTTTCTTACAAAAATAAGTAGCTAGTTCTATATAGTAATATTTTAATTAGATCATCAAATCTCAGATACCTAAATTTTCTTACTAAAAATAAACTAGTTCTATTAATTCAACAAATTCAACTAAGCATTTACTAAAATATATAAATTTGCTAGTTCTATATAGTAATATTTTAATTAGATCATCAAATCTCATATACCTAAATTTTCTTACTAAAAATAAACTAGTTCTATTAATTTTCTTACTAATTCAACTAAACACTTACTAATTCAACTAAGCACTTATTAATTTTCTTACTAATTCAATTAAGCACTTACTAATTCATCTAAGATTAATATATCTAATTCATCTTTAAGTAAAAGTATAAAAAACTAACTCATCTAATTAACACTAATTAATATCTATCTAATTCATCTAACAATTGACGTTAATATTTAACTTTTCTATCTAATTCATCTAACATTCGACATTAATCTAACATTCTTATCTAGGTAATTCATCTAATTCGATCATCTAATTAACAATTTGACATGCATTAATCTAAAAAACAGAAAATAAGTAAAAAATGTGTGCGTGTGCGCGCGCGTGTACGTGTTTGTGTGTGTGTGTGTGTGTGTACGAGTGGGGGCGGCGGCGTACGGGCGGCGGGGGCGAGACGGCGACGTACGGTGCGGCGGCATACGGGGCGACGACGTACGGGGCGGCGGCGCGAGACGGCGGCGACGGGCGGCGGCGCGAGATGGCGACGACGGGCGGCGGGGGCGATGGCGAGCGGCAGGGGCGATGGCGAGCGGCGGGGGCGGCGAGGGCGAGACAGAGATGGGTGACGGCGCGGGACGGGAGCGGCGGCAATGTCGCGAAGAGGTTGGAGATGGGGAGATGAAATTGAATTTTTCGTAAGTGCTATATATATAGGAAGTGCATTTAGTACCGGTTGGAGCCAATTTTGGCCAGGCCAAGCGGCGGGAAGCAACCACCTTTAATACCGGTTGGTGGCTTCAACCGGTACTAAAGTCCACCCTTAAATACCGGTTAGAGCCACGAACCGGTACTAAAAGGCGCGCTGTGATGTCAAAAAGTAAATGACTGAAAAATAGCAAATGATGTCAGAAA
Organism: Triticum aestivum; assembly: GCF_018294505.1. Taxonomy (NCBI): domain Eukaryota; kingdom Viridiplantae; phylum Streptophyta; class Magnoliopsida; order Poales; family Poaceae; genus Triticum; species Triticum aestivum. Next base: position 531,559,111 of record NC_057808.1, on the reverse strand, counting down.
GTGTTGAAAATTGATGACGTCGCTTTGAATGGTGCATACGGAACACAAAAAAGTCTGGAGTTCAAATAATTTTAGAAAAATGAAGTGCCCGTGTAACACATGAGTTCTCGTCCGAAACCCTGATACTCAGAAAGAGATTGTCCAGTTTGTACACGAAGTGCATCCAGTTTTTGCCGTAATCCTCTCTACTTTTTTGCACATGCTATGTGGGTGAAATGATGGTACCATGCCAAGTTTCAACATTTTCAGAGTTCATTTTGTAGTGATTTTCAATTTCACGGTCATTTAGCTCTCTAAACAAATCGGTAAATACTGAAAAATAGCAAATGATGTCAGAAAGTGTTGAAAATTGATGACTTCGCTTTGAATGGTGCATACGGAACGCAAAAAAGTCTGGAGTTCAAATAAGTTTAGAAAAATGAAGTGCCCGTGTAACAGATGAGTTCTCGTCCGAAACCCTGATACTTCGAAAGAGATTGTTCAGTTTGTACACGAAATGCATCCAGTTTTTGCCGTAACCCTCTCTACTTTTTTGCACATGCTATGTGGGTGAAATGATGATACCATGCCAAGTTTCCACATTTTCAGAGTTCATTTTGTAGTGATTTTCAATTTCACGGTCATTTAGCTCTCTAAACAAATCGGTAAATGACTGAAAAATAGCAAATGATGTCAGAAAGTGTTGAAAATTGATGACGTCGCTTTGAATGGTGCATACGGAACGCAAAAAAAGTCTGGAGTTCAAATAAGTTTAGAAAAATGAAGTGCCCGTGTAACAGATGAGTTCTCGTCCGAAACCCTGATACTCCGAAAGAGATTGTCCAGTTTGTACACGAAGTGCATCCAGTTTTTGCCGTAACCCTCTCTACTTTTTTGCACATGCTATGTGGGTGAAATGATGATACCATGCCAAGTTTCAACATTTTCAGAGTTCATTTTGTAGTGATTTTCAATTTCACGGTCATTTAGCTCTCTAAACAAATCGGTAAATGACTGAAAAGTAGCAAATGATGTCAGAAAGTGTTGAAATTGATGACGTCGCTTTGAATGGTGCATACGGGACGCAAAAAAAGTTTGGAGTTCAAATAAGTTTAGAAAAATGAAGTGTCCGTGTAACAGATGAGTTCTCATCCGAAACCCTGATACTCCAAAAGAGATTGTCCAGTTTGTACATGAAGTGCATCCAGTTTTTGCCGTAACCCTCTCTACTTTTTTGCACATGCTATGTGGGTGAAACGATGATACCATGCCTTTGTCTGTAATAGATGCGTTTTCGTTCGAAACCCTAATACTTCGAAACAGATTGTGTAAACATGTAAAAATATACATAAAAAATACATTGATCTAAATGCTATGTGTAAACATGTAAAAATATACCCCTCTGTAAAGAAACTATAAGAGCATTTAGAACATGATCTTATATTTTTTACAGAGAAATACATCAAAAATACTTTGATCATCAATGATCTTTTTGTGTACAATCTGAATTGTCAATATGAGTCCTCAATGGTTTGTAAACCGGTGAAGACTCATATTGCGGCCACAAATTCTACACATAGAGTTCAATGAAGACCAAGTGCTTGTGATAGTTTGAGAAGTAACATATTTAAGGTGGTAAAAACCTTGTTAGGAGAGCGAGGTGGGACTAAAAACAGCCTGGCACAACCTCTTCAGTACCGGTTCGTAGCACGAACCGGCACTAAAGGGGGACGGTGGGGCCACAGCCTCTTTAGTACCGGTTCGTGGGATGAACTGGTACTATAGGTTCGCCACGAACCGGTACTATAGATCTCCGCCCGCCTAGCCGTTTGAACCGGCACTAATGGTCACATTAGTGTTGGTTCTGTTACAAACCGGGACTAATGTGCTTCACATTTGACCCTTTTTCTACTAGTGGTGGTGAGCATGATGAGCGAGGCCATGGCCTTCCGGTTGGGGACGGTAGCATCGGTCAGCCCAAGCCACAAATCTAAGGTGGAATGCCTCAGGGGCCAAGTCGAGGCATCAACAAGAATGAGTTGCAGCCACGCCTTGATCAAGCCCCATAGTCGAATGGTGAACTAGCATTTGAGAAGAGATGATCAATAGGTTCATTCTCATGCATGCATAAGGGGCACGAGCCACAATTTAGCTAATCACGCGTGGCCAATCTATCCGCGGTCTGGACTCTATTTTGATGGCCAGCCAAGCAAAGAACTTGACCTAGGGTGGAGCCTAAATTTTTCTCACTGCATACTCCAAGGGGGAGCAAATGAGACCAAGGAACTGCACTTTGTAGCCGGACTCCACCCGCGTAAAGGCCACTAGTAGAGTGCTTCCAAACAATGTCATTGTCAATAGCCGCTCCATCTTAGACTCTTCCTACTCCTGCAAGTACCATCTAACATGCTCGTTCTAGACAATGGCACCGGGCACACGCTCGCCGCTCAGAGGACAAATGTGTCCGTTCTTCTGAAACCAATCCTTGAGGAACCATCGGTCAAACGTCTAAAACAAATTAAAACATGCCCATCATTATTGCACTACTAAGTAAAATTATACGCAGCTAAAACTTCGAGCACACAGAGTTATGTTTGTAGGATCGAAAGTATGTCTATAGGGGGGGGGGGGGTCATTAGACTATTTGACCAAATAAAAATCTAGCCTTTTCCCAATTTTAGTTCTTGGCAGATTTTAACAACTTAGAACAAGTCAAGCAATCAACCTACACATGCAATTCTAAAAGTATAGCAGCGGAATGTAAAACAATTGCATATGAAGGTAAATGGAGGAGTTTGAGGGAGCAAACGCAATGTTGACACGGAGATTTTTTATCCGTGGTTCCGATAGGTGGTGCTATCGTACATCCACGTTGATGGAGACTTCAACCCACGAAGGGTAACGGTTGCGCGAGTCCACGGAGGGCTCCACCCATGAAGGGTCCACGAAGAAGCAACCTTGTCTATCCCACCATGGCCGTCGCCCACGAAGGACTTGCCTCACTAGGGTAGATCTTCACGAAGTAGGCGATCTCCTTGCCCTTAAAAACTCCTTGGTTCAACTCCACAATCTTGTCGGAGGCTCCCAAGTGACACTTAGCCAATCTAGGAGACACCACTCTCCAAGAAGTAACAAATGGTGTGTTGATGATGAACTCCTTGCTCTTGTGCTTCAAATGATAGTCTCCCCAACACTCAACTCTCTCTCATAGGATTAGATTTGGTGGAAAGAAGATTTGAGTGGAAAGCAACTTGGGGAAGGCCAGAGATCAAGATTTATGTGGTTGGAATGGAATATCTTGACCTCAACACAAGTGTAGGTGGTTCTCTCTCAGAAAATAGGTATTGGAAGTGTAGGCATGTTCTGATGGCTCTCTCCACGAATGAAGAGTGGGTGGAGGGGTATATATAGCCTCCACACAAAATCTAACCGTTACACACAAATCACCAAACTCGGTGGGACCGATTCAGAGAACTCGGTCAGACCGATTTGGTTCATAATGTGACCGTTAGGTGTTTCGGTGGGACCGACATGTCAAGTCGGTGGGACCGATATCATTAGGGTTAGGGCATAACTTAATCTCGGTGAGACCGATTAGACAAACTCGGTGGGACCGATTTTGGTAATAGACTAATGGAGAGTTGGTCAGGCAAACTCGGTGGGACCGATTCGCTCATCTCGGTGGACCGAAACGTTACGAAAAGGAAACAGGGTGTTTGCATTGCAATCTCGGTGGGACCGATCGCTCATCTCGGTTGGACCGAAACGTTACGAAGGGAAACAGAGAGATTACAATCCCATCTCGGTGAGACAGAGATCCCTATCGATGAGACCGAAAAGACTAGGGTTTCTGGCAGTGGCTATGTCAACTGAACTCGGTGGCTCCGGATATGAAATTTCGGTGGGGCTGAGTTGGACTTGTGGTTTGGGACATATGTGGATATGAGAAAGTAGTGGAGGGTTTTGGAGCATTGCTACCACTTGAGCACTGCGTTGGTTTTCCCTTGAAGAGGAAAGGGTGATGCAACAAAGTAGCGTAAGTATTTCCCTCAGTTTTTGAGAACCAAGGTATCAATCCAGTAGGAGGCCACGCACAAGTCCCTCGCACCTACACAAACAAATAAATCCTCGCAACCAACGCAATAAAGGGGTTGTCAATCCCTTCACGGTCACTTACGAGAGTGAGATCTGATAGATATGATAAGATAATATTTTTGGTATTTTTATGATAAAGATGCAAAGTAAATAAAAGCAAAATAAAAGGAAATGGAAATAGCTTGTTGTTGGAAGATTAATATGATGGAAAATAGACCCGGGGGCCATAGGTTTCACTAGTGGCTTCTCTCAAGAGCATAAGTAGTACGGTGGGTGAACAAATTACTGTTGAGCAATTGACAGAATTGAGCATAGTTATGAGAATATCTAGGTATGATCATGTATATAGGCATCACGTCCGAGACAAGTTGACCGACTCCTTCCTGCATCTACTACTATTACTCCACACATCGACCGCTATCCAGCATGCATCTAGAGTATTAAGTTCATAAGAACAGAGTAACGCTTTAAGCAAGATGACATGATGTAGAGGGATAAACTCATGCAATATGATATAAACCCCATCTTGTTATCCTCGATGGCAACAATACAATACGTGCCTTGCTGCCCCTACTGTCACTGGGAAAGGACACCGCAAGATTGAACCCAAAGCTAAGCACTTCTCCCATTGCAAGAAAGATCAATCTAGTAGGCCAAACCAAATTGATAATTCGAAGAGACTTGCAAAGATAACCAATCATACATAAAAGAATTCAGAGGAGATTCAAATATTGTTCATAGATAAACTTGATCATAAACCCACAATTCATCGGTCTCAACAAACACACCGCAAAAGAAGATTACATCGAACAGATCTCCACAAGAGAGGGGGAGAACATTGTATTGAGATCCAAAAAGAGAGAAGAAGCCATCTAGCTAATAACTATGGACCCGAAGGTCTGAGGTAAACTACTCACACATCATTGGAGAGGCTATGGTGTTGATGTAGAAGCCCTCCGTGATCGATGCCCCCTCCGGCGGAGCTCCGGAAAAGGCCCCAAGATGGGATCTCACGGGTACAGAAGGTTGCGGCGGTGGAATTAGGTTTTTGGCTCCGTATCTGGTAGTTTGGGGGTACGTAGGTATATATAGGAGGAAGAAATACGTCGGTGGAGCAACGTGGGGCCCACGAGGGTGGAGGGCGCGCCCAGGGGGTGTTGGGGATCGTAGCAGAATTTTAAAATTTCCTACGCATCACCAAGATCCATCTATGGAGTATACTAGCAACGAGGGGAAAGGAGTGCATCTACATACCCTTGTAGATCGCGAGCGGAAGCGTTCCAATGAACGGGGTTGATGGAGTCGTACTCGCCGTGATCCAAATCACCGATGACCGAGTGCCGAACGGACGGCACCTCCGCGTTCAACACACGTACGGAGCAGCGACGTCTCCTCCTTCTTGATCCAGCAAGGGGGAAGGAGAGGTTGATGGAGATCCAGCAGCACGACGGCGTGGTGGTGGATGTAGCGGGATCTCGGCAGGGCTTTGCCAGGCTTCTGCGAGAGGGAGAGGTGTTGTAGGGGGAGAGGGAGGCGCCAGGGGCTGTGGTGCTGCTGCCCTCCCCCCCCACTATTTATAGGCCCCCTGGGAGGGGGGCACCGGCCAAGAACCCATCTATGGGGGGGGGCGGCCAAGGGGGAAGGGGGGTGGCTTCCCCCCAAGTCAAGTGGGGCGCCCCCCCACCCTAGGGTTTCCAACCCTAGGCGCAAGGGGGAGGCCCATGGGGGGCGCCCCAGCCCACTAAGGGCTGGTTCCCTTCCCACTTCAGCCCATGGGGCCCTCCGGGATAGGTGGCCCCACCCGGTGGACCCCCGGGACCCTTCCGGTGGTCCCGAAACAATACCGATAACCCCCGAAACTTTCCCGGTGGCCGAAACTGGACTTCCTATATATAATTCTTCACCTCCGGACCATTCCGGAACTCCTCGTGACGTCCGGGATCTCATCCGGGACTCCGAACAACTTTCAGGTTTCCGCATACTCATATCTCTACAACCCTAGCGTCACCGAACCTTAAGTGTGTAGACCCTACGGGTTCGGGAGACATGCAGACATGACCGAGACGCCTCTCCGGTCAATAACCAACAGCGGGATCTGGATACCCATGTTGGCTCCCACATGTTCCACGATGATCTCATTGGATGAACCACGATGTCGAGGATTCAATCAATCCCGTATACAATTCCCTTTGTCAATCGGTATGTTACTTGCCCGAGATTCGATCGTCGGTATCCCAATACCTTGTTCAATCTCGTTACCGGCAAGTCTCTTTACTCGTACCGCAATGCATGATCCCGTGACTAACTCCTTAGTCACATTGAGCTCATTATGATGATGCATTACCGAGTGGGCCTAGAGATACCTCTCCGTCATACGGAGTGACAAATCCGAGTCTCGATCCGTGCCAACTCAGACACTTTCGGAGATACCCGTAGTGTACCTTTATAGTCACCCAGTTACGTTGTGACGTTTGGCACACCCAAAGCACTCCTACGGTATCCGGGAGTTGCACGATCTCATGGTCTAAGGAGAAGATACTTGACATTGGAAAAGCTCTAGCAAACGAACTACACGATCTTTGAGCTATGCTTAGGATTGGGTCTTGTCCATCACATCATTCTCCTAATGATGTGATCCCGTTATCAATGACATCCAATGTCCATAGTCAGGAAACCATGACTATCTGTTGATCAACGAGCTAGTCAACTAGAGGCTTACTAGGGACACATTGTGGTCTATGTATTCACACATGCATTACGATTTCCGGATAACACAATTATAGCATGAACAATAGACAATTACCATGAACAAAGAAATATAATAATAACCATTTATTATTGCCTCTAGGGCATATTTCCAACAGTCTCCCACTTGCACTAGAGTCAATAATCTAGTTACATTGTGATGAATCGAACACCCATTGCGTCCTGGTGTTGATCATGTTTTGCTCTAGGGAGAGGTTTAGTCAACGGATCTGCTGCATTCAGGTCCGTATGTACTTTAAAAATATCTATGTCTCCATTTTGAACACTTTCATGAATGGAGTTGAAGCGACGCTTGATATGCCTGGTCTTCCTGTGAAACCTGGGCTCCTTCGCAAGGGCAATAGCTTCAGTGTTGTCACAGAAGAGAGTCATCGGGCCCGACGCATTGGGAATCACCCCTAGGTCGGTAATGAACTCCTTCATCCAGACTGCTTCCTGTGCTGCCTCCGAGGCTGCCATGTACTCCGCTTCACATGTAGATCCCGCCACGACGCTTTGCTTGCAACTGCACCAGCTTACTGCTCCTCCATTCAAAATATACACGTATCCGGTTTGTGACTTCGAGTCATCCAGATCTGTGTCGAAGCTAGCGTCGACGTAACCCTTTACGACGAGCTGTTCGTCACCTCCATAAATGAGATACATATCCTTAGTCCTCTTCAGGTACTTCAGGATATTCTTGACCGCTGTCCAGTGTTCCATGCCGGGATTACTTTGGTACCTTCCTACCAAACTTACGGCAAGGTTTACATCAGGTTTGGTACACATCATGGCATACATAATAGACCCTATGGCCGAGGCATAGGGGATGACACTCATCTTTTCTCTATCTTCTGCCGTGGTCGGGCATTGAGTCGTGCTCAATTGCACACCTTGCAATACAGGCAAAAACCCCTTCTTGGACTGATCCATATTGAACTTCTTCAATATCTTGTCAAGGTACGTACTCTGTGAAAGACCAATGAGGCGTCTTGATCTATCTCTATAAATCTTGATGCCTAATATATAAGCATCTTCTCCAAGGTCCTTCATTGAAAAACACTTATTCAAATAGGCCTTTATACTTTCCAAGAATTCTATATCATTTCCCATCAATAGTATGTCATCCACATACAATAAGAGAAATGCTACAGAGGTCCCACTCACTTTCTTGTAAACACAGGCTTCTCCATAAGTCTGTGTAAACCCAAAACGCTTTGATCATCTCATCAAAACGAAGATTCCAACTCCGAGATGCTTGCACCAGTCCATAGATGGAGCGCTGGAGCTTGCATACCTTGTTAGCATTCTTAGGATCGACAAAACCTTCCGGCTGCATCATATACAATTCTTCCTTAAGGAAGCCGTTAAGGAATGCCGTTTTGACGTCCATCTGCCATATCTCATAATCATAGTATGCGGCAATTGCTAACACGATTCGGACGGACTTCAGCTTCGCTACGGGTGAGAAAGTCTCATCGTAGTCAACCCCTTGAACTTGTCGATAACCCTTAGCGACAAGTCGGGCCTTATAGATGGTCACATTACCACCCGCGTCTGTCTTCTTCTTAAAGATCCATTTGTTTTCTATGGCTCGCCGATCATCGGGCAAGTCAGTCAAAGTCCATACTTCGTTTTCATACATGGATCCTATCTCGGATTTCATGGCTTCTAGCCATTTGTCGGAATCCGGGCCCGCCATCGCTTCTTCATAGTTCGAAGGTTCACCGTTGTCCAACAACATGATTTCTAGGACAGGGTTGCCGTACCACTCTGGTGCGGAACGTGTCCTTGTGGACCTACGAAGTTCAGCAGTAACTTGATCCGAAGCTTCATGATCATCATCATTAACTTCCTCCCCAGTCGGTGTAGGCACCACAGGAACATCTTCCCGCGCTACGCTACTTTCCGGTTCGGAAGGGGTGACTATCACCTCATCAAGTTCCACTTCCCTCCCACTTAATTCTTTCGAGAGAAACTCTTTCTCCAGAAAGGACCCATTCTTGGCAACAAAGATCTTGACTTCGGATCTGAGGTAGAAGGTATACCCAATGGTTTCCTTAGGGTATCCTATGAAGACGCATTTTTCCGACTTGGGTTCGAGCTTTCCAGGTTGAAGTTTCTTGACATAAGCATCGCATCCCCAAACTTTTAGAAACGACAGCTTAGGTTTCTTCCCAAACCATAATTCATACGGTGTCGTCTCAACGGATTTCGACGGAGCCCTATTTAAAGTGAATGCGGCAGTCTCTAAAGCATAGCCCCAAAATGAGAGCGGTAGATCGGTAAGAGACATCATAGATCGCACCATATCCAATAGAGTGCGATTACGACGTTCGGACACACCGTTTCACTGAGGTGTTCCAGGCGGCGTGAGTTGTGAAACGATTCCACATTTCCTTAAGTGTGTACCAAATTCGTGACTTAAATATTCTCCACCACGATCTGATCGTAAGAATTTTATTTTCCTGTCACGTTGATTCTCAACCTCACTCTGAAATTCCTTGAACTTTTCAAAGGTTTCAGACTTGTGTTTCATTAGGTAGACGTACCCATATCTACTTAAGTCATCAGTGAGAGTGAGAACATAACGATATCCTCCGTGAGCCTCAACACTCGTTGGACCGCACACATCGGTATGTATGATTTCCAATAAATTGGTTGCTCGCTCCATTGTTCCGGAGAACGGAGTCTTGGTCATCTTACCCATGAGGCATGGTTCGCACGTGTCAAATGATTCGTAATCAAGAGACTCCAAAAGTCCATCTGCATGGAGCTTCTTCATGCGCTTGACACCAATGTGACCAAGGCGGCAGTGCCACAAGTATGTGGGACTATCGTTATCAACTTTACATCTTTTGGTATTTACACTATGAATATGTGTAACATCACGTTCGAGATTCATCAAGAATAAACCATTGACCAGCGGGGCATGACCATAAAACATATCTCTCAAATAAATAGAACAACCATTATTCTCAGATTTAAATGAGTAGCCATCTCGAATTAAACGAGATCCAGATACAATGTTCATGCTCAAAGCTGGCACTAAATAACAATTATTGAGGTTTAAAACTAATCCCGTAGGTAAATGCAGAGGTAGCGTGCCGACGGCGATCACATCGACCTTGGAACCATTCCCGACGCGCATCGTCACCTCGTCCTTTGCCAGTCTCCGTTTATTTCGCAGTTCCTGTTTTGAGTTACAAATATGAGCAACCGCACCGGTATCAAATACCCAGGAGCTAGTACGAGTACTGGTAAGGTACACATCAATTACATGTATATCACATATACCTTTGGTGTTGCCGGCCTTCTTGTCCGCTAAGTATTTGGGGCAGTTCCGCTTCCAGTGACCACTTCCCTTGCAATAAAAGCACTCAGTCTAAGGCTTGGGTCCATTCCTTGGCTTCTTCCCAGTAACTGGCTTACCGGGCGCGGCAACTCCCTTGCCATCCTTCTTGAAGTTCTTCTTACCCTTGCCCTTCTTGAACTTAGTGGTTTTATTCACCATCAACACTTGATGTTCTTTTCTGATCTCCACCTCCGCTGATTTCAGCATTGAATATACCTCAAGAATGGTCTTTTCCATCCCCTGCATATTGAAGTTCATCACAAAGCTCTTGTAGCTTAGTGGAAGCGACTGAAGGATTCTGTCAATGACCGCGTCATCCGAGAGATTAACTCCCAGCTGAGACAAACGGTTGTGTAACCCAGACATTCTGAGTATGTGCTCACTAACAGAACTATTTTCCTCCATTTTACAGCTGAAGAACTTGTCGGAGACTTCATATCTCTCGACCTGGGCATGAGCTTGGAAAAGCATTTTCAGCTCTTCGAACATCTCATATGCTCCATGTTTCTCAAAACGCTTTTGGAGACCCGGTTCTAAGCTGTAAAGCATGCCGCACTGAACGAGGGAGTAATCATCAGCACGTGATTGCCAAGCGTTCATAACGTCTTGGTTCTCTGGGATTGGTGCTTCACCTAGCGGTGCTTCTAGGACATAATCTTTCTTGGCAACTATGAGGATGATCCTCAAGTTCTAGACCCAGTCCGTATAGTTGCTGCGATCATCTTTCAGCTTGGTTTTCTCTAGGAACGCGTTGAAGTTGAGGACAACGTGGGCCATTTGATCTACAAGACATATTGTAAAGATTTTAGACTAAGTTCATGATAATTAAGTTCATATAATCAAATTATTCAATGAACTCCCACTCAGATAGACATCCCTCTAGTCATCTAAGTGAAACATGATCCGAGTTAACTAGGCCGTGTCCGATCATCACGTGAGACGGACTAGTCAAGATCGGTGAACATCTCCATGTTGATCGTATCTTCTATACGACTCATGCTTGACCTTTCGGTCCTCCGTGTTCCGAGGCCATGTCTGTACATGCTAGGCTCGTCAAGTCAACCTAAGTGTATTGCGTGTGTTCCGAGGCCATGTCTGTACATGCTAGGCTCGTCAACACCCGTTGTATGTGAACGTTAGAATCTATCACACCCGATCATCACGTGGTGCTTCGAAACAACGAACCTTCGCAACGGTGCACAGTTAGGGGGAACACTTTCTTGAAATTATTATAAGGGATCATCTTACTTACTATCATCGTTCTAAGCAAATAAGATGCAAAACATGATAAATATCACATGAAATCAAATAGTGACATGATATGGCCAATATCATTTTGCTCCTTTGATCTCCATCTTCGGGGCACCATGATCATCTTCGTCACCGGCATGACACCATGATCTCCATCATCATGATCTCCATCATTGTGTCTTCATGAAGTTGTCACGCCAACGATTACTTCTACTTCTATGGCTAACGCGTTTAGCAATAAAGTAAAGTAATTTACATGGCGTTATTCAATGACACGCAGGTCATACAAAAAATAAAGACAACTCCTATGGCTCCTGCCGGTTGTCATGCTCATCGACATGCAAGTCGTGATTCCTATTACAAGAATATGATCAATCTCATACATCACATATATCATTCATCACATCTTCTGGCCATATCACATCACATAGCACATGCTGCAAAAACAAGTTAGACGTCCTCTAATTGTTGTTGCAAGTTTTTTACGTGGCTTGTATAGGTTTCTAGCAAGAACGTTTCTTACCTACGTAAAACCACAACGTGATATGCCAATTTCTATTTACCCTTCATAAGGACCCTTTTCATCGAATCCGTTCCGACTAAAGTGGGAGAGACAGACACCCGCTAGCCACCTTATGCAACTAGTGCATGTCAGTCGGTGGAACCTGTCTCACGTAAGCGTACGTGTAAGGTCGGTCCGGGCCGCTTCATCCCACAATACCGCCGAAACAAGATAAGACTAGTAGCAGCAAGAAGAATTGGCAACATCTACGCCCACAACTGCTTTGTGTTCTACTCGTGCATAGTAACTACGCATAGGCCTGGCTCATGATGCCACTGTTGGGGATCATAGCAGAATTTTAAAATTTCCTACGCATCACCAAGATCCATCTATGGAGTATACTAGCAACGAGGGGAAAGGAGTGCATCTACATACCCTTGTAGATCGCGAGCGGAAGCATTCCAATGAACGGGGTTGATGGAGTCGTACTCGCCGTGATCCAAATCACCGATGACCGAGTGCCGAACGGACGGCACCTCCGCGTTCAACACACGTACGGAGCAGCGACGTCTCCTCCTTCTTGATCCAGCAAGGGGGAAGGAGAGGTTGATGGAGATCCAGCAGCACGACGGCGTGGTGGTGGATGTAGCGGGATCTCAGCAGGGCTTCGCCAAGCTACTGCGAGAGGGAGAGGTGTTGTAGGGGGAGAGGGAGGTGCCAGGGGCTGTGGTGCTGCTGCCCTCCCTCCCCCCCACTATTTATAGGCCCCCTGGGAGGGGGGGCGCCGGCCAAGAACCCATCTATGGGGGGGGGGCAAGGGGGAAGGGGGGTGGCTTCCCCCCCCCCCCCCCCCCCCCCCCCAAGTCAAGTGGGGCGCCCCCCCACCCTAGGGTTTCCAACCCTAGGCGCAAGGGGGAGGCCCATGGGGGGCGCCCCAGCCCACTAAGGGCTGGTTCCCTTCCCACTTCAGCCCATGGGGCCCTCCGGGATAGGTGGCCCCACCCGGTGGACCCCCGGGACCCTTCCGGTGGTCCCGGTACAATACCGATAACCCCCGAAACATTCCCGGTGGCCGAAACTGGACTTCCTATATATAATTCTTCACCTCCGGACCATTCCGGAACTCCTCGTGACGTCCGGGATCTCATCCGGGACTCCGAACAACTTTCGGGTTTCCGCATACTCATATCTCTACAACCCTAGCGTCACCGAACCTTAAGTGTGTAGACCCTACGGGTTCGGGAGACATGCAGACATGACCGAGACGCCTCTCCGGTCAATAACCAACAGCGGGATCTGGATACCCATGTTGGCTCCCACATGTTCCACGATGATCTCATCGGATGAACCACGATGTCGAGGATTCAATCAATCCCGTATACAATTCCCTTTGTCAATCGGTATGTTACTTGCCCGAGATTCGATCGTCGGTATCCCAATACCTTGTTCAATCTCGTTACCGGCAAGTCTCTTTACTCGTACCGCAATGCATGATCCCGTGACTAACTCCTTAGTCACATTGAGCTCATTATGATGATGCATTACCGAGTGGGCCCAGAGATACCTCTCCGTCATACGGAGTGACAAATCCCAGTCTCGATCCGTGCCAACCCAACAGACACTTTCGGAGATACCCGTAATGTACCTTTATAGTCACCCAGTTACATTGTGACGTTTGGCACACCCAAAGCACTCCTATGGTATCCGGGAGTTGCACGATCTCATGGTTTAAGGAGAAGATACTTGACATTGGAAAAGCTCTAGCAAACGAACTACACGATCTTTGAGCTATGCTTAGGATTGGGTCTTGTCCATCACATCATTCTCCTAATGATGTGATCCCGTTATCAATGACATCCAATGTCCATAGTCAGGAAACCATGACTATCTGTTGATCAACGAGCTAGTCAACTAGAGCTTACTAGGGACACGTTGTGGTCTATGTATTCACACATGCATTACGATTTCCGGATAACACAATTATAGCATGAACAATAGACAATTACCATGAACAAAGAAATATAATAATAACCATTTATTATTGCCTCTAGGGCATATTTCCAACAGTCTCCCACTTGCACTAGAGTCAATAATCTAGTTACATTGTGATGAATCGAACACCCATTGCGTCCTGGTGTTGATCATGTTTTGCTCTAGGGAGAGGTTTAGTCAACGGATCTGCTGCATTCAGGTCCGTATGTACTTTACAAATATCTATGTCTCCATTTTGAACACTTTCACGAATGGAGTTGAAGCGACGCTTGATATGCCTGGTCTTCCTGTGAAACCTGGGCTCCTTCGCAAGGGCAATAGCTCCAGTGTTGTCACAGAAGAGAGTCATCGGGCCCGACGCATTGGGAATCACCCCTAGGTCGGTAATGAACTCCTTCATCCAGACTGCTTCCTGTGCTGCCTCCGAGGCTGCCATGTACTCCGCTTCACATGTAGATCCCGCCACGACGCTTTGCTTGCAACTGCACCAGCTTACTGCTCCTCCATTCAAAATATACACGTATCCGGTTTGTGACTTCGAGTCATCCAGATCTGTGTCGAAGCTAGCGTCGACGTAACCCTTTACGACGAGCTCTTCGTCACCTCCATAAACGAGATACATATCCTTAGTCCTCTTCAGGTACTTCAGGATATTCTTGACCGCTGTCCAGTGTTCCATGCCGGGATTACTTTGGTACCTTCCTACCAAACTTATGGCAAGGTTTACATCAGGTCTGGTACACAGCATGGCATACATAATAGACCCTATGGCCGAGGCATAGGGGATGACACTCATCTTTTCTCTATCTTCTGCCGTGGTCGGGCATTGAGTCGTGCTCAATTGCACACCTTGCAATACAGGCAAGAACCCCTTCTTGGACTGATCCATATTGAACTTCTTCAATATCTTGTCAAGGTACGTACTCTGTGAAAGACCAACGAGGCGTCTTGATCTATCTCTATAAATCTTGATGCCTAATATATAAGCAGCTTCTCCAAGGTCCTTCATTCAAGGCACGAGGCAGGGGGGCGCGCCCACCCCCCCGGGCGCGCCCTCAGCCCTCGTGGGCCTCTCATGGCTCCCCTGACGTACTTCTTTCACCTATATATACCAATATACCCTAAAACCTTCGGGGAACAGAATAGATCGGGAGTTCCACCGCTGCAAGCCTCTGTAGCCACCAAAAACCAATCGGGACCCTGTTCCGGCACCCTGCCGAAGGGGGGATCCCTCACCGGTGGCCATCTTCATCATCCCGAAGCTCTCCATGACGAGGAGGGAGTAGTTCACCCTCGGGGCTGAGGGTATGTACCAGTAGCTATGTGTTTGATCTCTCTCTCTCTCGTGTTCTTGATTTGGCACGATCTTGATGTATCGCGAGCTTTGCTATTATAGTTGGATCTTATGATGTTTCTCCCCCTCTACTCTCTTGTAATGGATTGAGTTTTCCCTTTGAAGTTATCTTATCGGATTGAGTCTTTAATGATTTGAGAACACTTGATGTATGTCTTGCGTGGGATAACCGTGGTGACAATGGGTTATTCTATTGATTCACTTGATGTATGTTTTGGTGATCAACTTGCGGGTTCCGCCCATGAACCTATGCATAGGGGTTGGCACACGTTTTCGTCTTGATTCTCTGGTAGAAACTTTGGGGCACTCTTTGAGGTTCTATGTGTTGGTTGAATAGATGAATCTGAGATTGTGTGATGCATATCGTATAATCATACCCACAGATACTTGAGGTGACATTGGAGTATCTAGGTGACATTAGGGTTTTGGTTGATGTGTGTCTTAAGGTGTTATTTTACTACGAACTCTAGGGCTGTTTGTGACACTTATAGGAATAGCCCAATGGATTGATCGGAAAGAATAACTTTGAGGTGGTTTCGTACCCTACCATAATCTCTTCATTTGTTCTCCGCTATTAGTGACTTTGGAGTGACTCTTTGTTGCATGTTGAGGGATATTTATATGATCCAATTATGTTATTATTGTTGAGAGAACTTGCACTAGTGAAAGTATGAACCCTAGGCCTTGTTTCCTAGCATTGCAATACCGTTTACGCTCACTTTTATCACTTGCTACCTTGCTGTTTTTATATTTTCAGATTACAAAAACCTATATCTACCATCCATATTGCACTTGTATCACCATCTCTTCGCCGAACTAGTGCACCTATACAATTTACCATTGTATTGGGTGTGTTGGGGACACAAGAGACTCTTTGCTATATGGTTGCAGGGTTGCTTGAGAGAGACCATCTTCATCCTATGCCTCCCACGGATTGATAAACCTTAGGTCATCCACTTGAGGCAAATTTGCTATTGTCCTACAAACCTCTGCACTTGGAGGCCCAACAACGTCTACAAGAAGAAGGTTGCGTACTAGACATCAAGCTCTTTTCTGGCGCCGTTGCCGGAGAGGTGGGTGCTTGAAGGTATATCTTTAGATCTTGCAATCGAATCTTTTAGTTTCTTGTTTTATCACTAGTTTAGTCTATAAAATAAACTACAACAAAAATGGAATTGAGGGTTCCTCATACGCTTCATCTTTTTAATATCTTTCGTGAGTATGATGGAAAGGAAAATTGTGCCAAAGTACTAGAGGAAGAATTACATAGAATGCTTGGCATAAAATATGTGAATGATGAGCATGATTGCAATGTTGTTAGTATGAATTCTTTGAATACCCATGATGCTAATGATATGCAAAGCCACAAGCTTGGGGATGCTATGTTTGATGAAGATGATATTTTTTGTCCCCCAAGCTTTGATGAGCAAATTTACTATGATGAAAGCATGCCTCCTATCTATGATGATTATTGTGATGACACGTATGCTATAAAGAATAATGATAACCATGAAACTTGTCATCTTGATCTTAATTTTCATTCACATGATAGTTATTTTGTTGAGTTTGCCCCCACTACTATTCATGAGAAGAATTTTGCTTATGTGGAGAGTAGTAAAATTTCTATGCAAGTAGATCATGAAAAGAATGCTTTAGGTGCTGGTTATATTGTTGAATTTATTCATGATGCTACTGAAAATTATTATGAGGGAGGAATATATGCTTGTAGGAATTGCAATAATATCAAGTTTCCTCTCTATGTGCTTAAAGTTTTGAAGTTATGCTTGTTTTGCCTTCCTATGCTAGTTGATTATTGTTCCCATAAGTTGTTTGCTCACAAAATCCCTATGCATAGTAAGTGGGTTAGACTTAAATGTGCTAGTCATATTCTTCATGATGCTCTCTTTATGTTTCAATTCTTATCTTTTATGTGAGCATCATCGAAATCATCATGCCTAGCTAGGGGCGTTAAACGTTAGCGCTTGTTGGGAGGCAACCCAATTTTATTTTAGTTTCTTGCTTTTTGGTTCTGTTTAGGAATAAATAATCCATCTAGCTTCTGTTTAGATGTGGTTTTATGTTTTAATTAGTGTTTGTGCCAAGTAGAACTTTTGGGAAGACTTAGGTGAAGTCTTTATGATCATGCTGTAAAAAACAGAAACTTTAGCGCTCACAAGATTAGCTTCAACTTTTTACTGGAGAGTGCTATTTAGTTGAATCTTTTTGCAGATGATTACTAGACAAATTACTCAGGTCCACCAATTTATTTTAGAATTTTAGGAGTTCCAGAAGTTTGCGTTAGTTACAGATTACTACAGACTGTTCTGTTTTTGACAGATTCTGTTTTTCGTGTGTTGTTTGCTTATTTTGATGAATTTATGCCTAGTAAAATAGTTTAGAAATCATAGAGAATTTGGAATACAGTAGGCTTAACACAAATATAAATAAAGAATGAGTTAATTACAGTACCTTGAAGTGGTGTTTTGTTTTCTTTCGCTAACGGAGCTTACGAACTTTCTGTTAAGTTTTGTGTTGTGAAGTTTTCAAGTTTTGGGTAAAGATTCGATGGACTATGGAATAAGGAGTGGCAAGAGCCTAAGCTTGGGGATTCCCAAGGCACCCCAAGGTAATATTCAAGGATAACCAAGAGCCTAAGCTTGGGGATGCCCCAGAAGGCATCCCCTCTTTCGTCTTCATTCATCGGCAACTTTACTTGGAGCTATATTTTTATTCACGACATGATATGTGTTTTGCTTGGAGCGTCATTTTATTTTCTTTTGCTTTGCTTGCTGTTGAAATAAAACACCAAGATCTGAAATTCTTAAATGTTAGAGAGTCTTCACATAGTTGCATAATTATTCGACTACTCATTGATTTTCACTTATATCTTTCGGAGTAGTTTGTCGTTTGCTCTAGTGCTTCACTTATATCTTTTAGAGCACGGCGGTGGTCTTATTTTTTAGAAATAGATGAACTCTCATGCTTCACTTATATTATTTTGAGAGTCTTAAACAGCATGGTAATTTGCTTAATCCTAATATGCTAGGTATTCAAGATTAGTAAAAACTTTCTTATGAGTGTGTTGAATACTAAGAGAAGTTTGATGCTTGATGATTGTTTTGAGATATGGAGGTAGTGATATTAAAGTTTTGCTAGTTGAGTAGTTGTGAATTTGAGAAATACTTGTGTTGAAGTTTGCAAGTCCCGTAGCATGCACGTATGGTAAACGTTATGTAACAAATTTGAAACATGAGGTGTTCTTTGATTGTCCTCCTTATGAGTGGCGGTCGGGGACGAGCGATGGTCTTTTCCTACTAATCTATCCCCCTAGGAGCATGCGCGTAGTTCTTGGTTTTTGATGACTTGTAGATTTTTGCAATAAGTATGTGAGTTCTTTATGACTAATGTTGAGTCCATGGATTATACGCACTCTCACCTTTCCACCATTGCTAGCCTCTTCGGTACCGTGCATTGCCCTTTCTCACATTGAGAGTTGGTGCAAACTTCGCCGGTGCATCCAAACCCCGTGATATGATACGCTCTTTCACACATAAACCTCCATATATCTTCCTCAAAACAGCCACCATACCTACCTATTATGGCATTTCCATAGCCATTCCGAGATATATTGCCATGCAACTTTCCACCATTCCGTTTATCATGACACGTTCATCATTGTCATATTGCTTTGCATGATCATGTAGTTGACATAGTATTTGTGGCAAAGCCACCGTTCATAATTCTTTCATACATGTCACTCTTGGTTCATTGCATATCCCGGTACACCGCCGGAGGCATTCATATAGAGTCATACTTTGTTCTAGTATCGAGTTGTAATCATTGAGTTGTAAATAAATAAGAAGTGTGATGATGATCATTTTCTAGAGCATTGTCCCAAGTGAGGAAAAAAAAGAGAAAGGCCATAAAAAAAAGAAGGCCCAAAAAAATGAGAGAAAAAGAGAGAAGGGACAATGTTACTATCCTTTTACCACACTTGTGCTTCAAAGTAGCATCATGATCTTCATAATAGAGAGTATCTTGTTTTGTCACTTTCATATACTAGTGGGAATTTTTCATTATAGAACTTGGCTTGTATATTCCAACAATGGGCCTCCTCAAGTGCCCAAGGTCTTCGCGAGCAAGCAAGTTGGATGCACACCCACTTAGTTTCTTTTGTTGAGCTTTCATACATTTATAGCTCTAGTGCATCCGTTGCATGGCAATCCCTACTCCTTGCATTAACATCAATCGATGGGCATCTCCATAGCTCATTGATTAGCCTCGTGATGTGAGACTTTCTCCTTTTTTGTCTTCTCCACATAACCCCCATCATTATATTCTATTCCACCCATAGTGCTATATCCATGGCTCACGCTCATGTATTGTGTGAAGGTTGAAAAAGTTTGAGATTACTAAAGTATGAAACAATTGCTTGGCTTGTCATCGGGGTTGTGCATGATGAGAGCATTCTTGTGTGACGAAAATGGAGCATGACTAAACTATATGATTTTGTAGGGATGAACTTTCTTTGGCCATGTTATTTTGAGAGGACATAATTGCTTAGTTAGTATGCTTGAAGTATTATTACTTTTATGTCAATATGAACTTTTATCTTGAGTCTTTCGGATCTGAATATTCATACCACAATTAAGAAGAATTACATTGAAATTATGACAAGTAGCATTCCACATCAAAAATTATGTTTTTATCATTTACCTACTCGAGGACGAGCAGGAATTAAGCTTGGGGATGTTGATACGTCTCCAACGTATCTATAATTTTTGATTGTTCCATGCTATTATATTATCTATTTTGGATGTTTATGGGCTTTATTAAACACTTTTATATTATTTTTGGGACTAACCTATTAACCCAGAGCCCAGTGCCAGTTCCTGTTTTTCACCTTGTTTCAGTGTTTCGAAGAAAAGGAATATCAAACGGAGTCGAAACGGAATGAAACCTTCTGGAGAAGTTATTTTTAGAAAGAAAGCAACCCGGGAGACTTGGAGTCCACGTCAAGAAAGCAACGAGGAAAGCACGAGGCAGGGGGGCGCGCCCACCCCCCTGGTCTCCATTTGCTTTGATTTTCATAGCTTTTGGTGGTCATAGCCTTGGTTTCACAACCTAGGAGAGTATGGCGTCTAGCGAGGGAAATTACGAGGAAGCAACAAGGAAAGCACGAGGCTTGGGTTGGCAGTTTATACTTATCCACAAATCCCCTTGATATGTATGAATGCAATGCGCCAGTATCAAAAAGAACGAGTGCAGTAAATGACTTAACCATAAACTTACCTATTACTGCATCAGGCTGTGCTTCAACCTCTTCCACGCTCACGTGGTTCACATGTCCTTTATTGAAAGGGTTCGGCTTCTTCCCAGAGCTTCCATTGCCATTTCCATTCTGGGCTTCAGGACAATCATTTGCATAGTGTCCAGTCTTCTGGCACTTGAAACAATTAATGTGGCTTAGATCCCTCTTGGCTGGGGTAGATGGGTTGGTGCGGTTCTGTCCGTTGCTTCCTCCATTCCCATTACCATTCTTGGAGCCATTATGGTTGTGCGAACTACTTCCTCCATGGGTATGTTGAAACTGCCCTCCTGGTTTTGGGGCAAAACATGGCTTCTGCTGAGCTCCAGAATTGTACTTCCCTTGTCCATACTTCCTCTTACGGTTTTCAATCTGCTGCTGCTTCCCTTCAATCATGAGTGCTCTATCTACCAACTCCTGGTAGTTGTTGAAGGTTGCTACCATTAGCTGCATGCTCAGCTCATCATTCAATCCTTCGAGAAACTTCTCCTGCTTGGCTGCATCTGTAGCAACGTCATCTGGTGCATAACGTGCTAACTTACTGAAATCCTCCACATACTGGCCTACGGTGCGTCCTCCTTGGCGTAGGTTGCGAAACTCACGCTTCTTCATAGCCATAGCTCCTGCTGAAACATGGGCTGTACGGAAAGCTTGCTGAAACTGGTCCCATGTGACAGTGTCAATAGGGTGTGTGGCTGTGTAATTCTCCCACCATGATGCCGCGGGTCCATCAAGCTGATGTGCGGCAAAACGCACTCTTTCCGCATCTGTGCATCCTGCAGTGGTCAACTCCCTTCCAACTTTGTGGAGCCAATCATCTGCAACAATCGGCTCGGTGCTGCTGGAAAACACCGACGGATTTAGCCTCAAGAAACGGGCTAAGTGATCAACAGGTGGTGGTGGTGGGTTGTTGTTGTTGTTGTTGCCTTGGTTCTGTACTAACACTTGCATCAGGGCATTCTGTTGCTGAATCAACTGAGTGATCTCCGGTGGGAAAACAAATCCGGTGTCGCGTCTCGGAGGCATCTGATGGGTTAGAAAAGATGAGAGTTAAGAATAGAATGAGGTCTAGAGAGAAAACACTACCCATATGCTCATGAGTCAAACACAATCAATATCACTCAATCAATTCAAACAAGGCATACAATCGATCTAACTAGCGTTACAAAGTGCTTGAACTATACTATTAAATGGGGGAAAACTACTACTGATATGGTGGTCTACTAGAAATTCTGATCAGTTGAAGACTCCATGATATCTGCTCCAGCTTCATCAACAAAGTCATCTTCACTGGGGTCCGAGTCGGTGTCGTCGATGATGATGTAGTTATCCGGGCAAGTGCATTCATCATCTTCTGCTTTAGGCACTGGATTCCCCATGAATACTCCAATCTTCTTCTCCAGGTCGTCATTCTTCCCTACTAGTGCGATGATTTCCTCCAGATAATCCTCGCGTGTAGCCTTGAGTTCTTCTTCCAGCTCCTTGATCTTTGTCAATGCCTTCTTCAGATCTATCTTGTCTGAGCACATCTGGTTCTCCTGGCGACGAATGTGTTGGTTTTGCTCCTGGATGAAAGCTGCAATTGATCCATCCTTCTTGGTGCTGATCATCTCCCATTGTTCGTCTCGGCGTCCACAAATCTGATAAATAGTATCCTTAAGCTCCCTGCAGTAGACTTCTCCAATGCGTCCCATAGCGATGTGGGCTGCCATGCTCTTCCCTAAACTCCAGGTTGGTGCTTCAAAAGCCAATCTTATAGGTTCAGTAACTGGCGCAAACGTCCTTCCTGGAACTTGAACTTGAATCTTCCAGCTCTCCTCTTCAGGTAAAGTGGCGTTGTAGGTTCCGGTGATGCTTGGTATTCCTATGTTCAAGTACTTAGTGACTTCCTTCAAGTGTCGTCCAAAAGGCGTGTCTTCATCTGGTTGCATGAACTTGCTCCTTGCATCCGCCATTCCTAAAAGAGTAGAAAGTGGAGAGGGGTCAGAAATGAGAAGAGAGAAGTGTTCTAGCGTTTAAGCTTAGTGGTCGTGTCCTATAGTCAGCGTGTGCTCTTATACCACCTTTGTAGCGACCAGACCTCAAATAGTCTGTGCTGCTGTGCACCAGTGTCATCCCTGGATCAGTAATGCTGACACGCACAGTACAAATGGAGGATTTATAACAGAGTAGCAATCACACACTTATTACAACGAATATCTCAAAAGAGAATAAGTGTTATAAATATGGCTTAAGGCCATCTAAAAAACGATAACAACGGAAGGCTTGGAAGATAAGTGAGTCCATCAACTCCAACGGCATCACTGAGTATAAGACCACGACCTAAGGCACCTTACTCGTCGTCTGAAAATTCTGCAACATGAAACGTTGCAGCCCGAAAACGGGTCAGCACATGGAATATGCTGGCAATATAACACATAGAGAATAATGAACATAATAATGCTATACTACATGCATATATGGCTGGTGGAAAGCTCTATGGTTACAGTTTTGCGAAAGCCAATTTTTCCCTACTGCAAAGGAAGAAGTTTTATTTAACCATCATGGTGGTTGTTAAACATTGAGAAGGTACCTCCAACTCAATCCCAATTAAGTGTCATCATTATCCCAACAGAATTAATTAAAGTAACATGGTGATGAGATTCACATGATAATCCAGGTACTAGATACTCAAGTTGTCCATAACCGGGGACACAACTAACCATGATTAGTTTGTACACTCTGCAGAGGTTTGCGCACTTTTCCCCACAAGACTCGATCGCCTCCGCTTGATTCTCGCACTGCATGATGTTTGAGAAACGGATGACCGAGACACAGTCTTTCAGAAGCGTTAACTCTCTACTCCGGGTAGACCGTACCACCTACATCCCCTACATCTGCTAGTCTACCTCTTCAAGAGCTCACACAACTTAATCAACTATGCTAGAGCCCATAATAGCTTGTGGCTGCACACAGAAGTTTCTAGCATGAAAAATCTCATGATCCCTTTTAGCCTGGGTGGCGGTCCATAGGATGATCACACGGGTACCCCGGGATATCCAAAAAAAAAAACAGGCAGCACTGGGTTCCCCAGGTGCCTCAATCCACCCAGATGTGAGTTTTAGTTGCCACCTTAAGTAAACCATTATTAACAATCTCACATCTGTCATGAATATCTCTCAAACCCAATCCACGTCTACGAGCATAGCATGGCAGTATAAGCAACGTAGAAGTAACTCCCAAGGGTTTGATAAATAAAACAGGTAATAGGTACTACCTCAACTACTTCCCAATACCCACAATTTAATTAGATCCTAACCATGCAATGTTTGAGGATTGATCTAATGCAATAAAAACTGGGTATGAAAAAGTATGATCAAAGTGTTACTTGCCTTGCTGATGATCCGCAAAACCTAGAGATTCGAAGTAACAAGCGGCGCACTCCGGGTACTCTATCGCAAACAAACAAGCAAACAATAAGTACTCATCTAATGCACAGGTAAAACTCGAATAAAAGATACAACCAGAAAGTTCAACTTAAGAACTCCGGTTTGCAAAAAGAATCAAATCGAACGAAGCAACGAAAGTCAAACGGCGAAAGAAACAAGCTTCGTTTACTAATCTGGATCTAGGTCAAATTTTACAGTAGCAAAAACTTATTTGAGTAGGTTAAACGGAAAGAAAATTTCGAGACGAAACTCTAGGCGCTTGAATCGCCTGATTCCGATAAACGAGCGAAAAGTTAAACGAAAACGAAGATCTGATCTGAAATCGAGATCTGGAAAAATCGCGGAAAAATCCGACAAAAAATAAAACTGACGGACGGTTAAACGAACGGACGTTCGTTAACAGCGAAAATCCGACGAACACGTTCGTTTTCACGAACGGGTCGGTGAACGTTCACTAAATAATAAAACCGAAAAAAATAAACCGATCTAGGGTTTAGAAAAAAACGAACGGTTTTTTTTAGAAAACCGGCAAACGGCGGCGGCTCGGTGCCTCGTCGGGACGGGCTCCGGCGGGGGCTCGGCGAGGGCGGCTTGGGGCGGCGGGGCTCGGGCGGGGCGCGGGGCGGCGAGGGGCGGCGTAGGCGGCGGCGCACGGCGAGCGGGGCGGCGGGCTCGGGCGGCGGCGCTGCGGGCTCCGGCGGGGTCGGCTTGGGGCAGGGACGGGGTGAAGGGGGGGGCTTATAAGAGAGGGGGGGCTGGTGGCGTGGGGGAGGGGGCAAGGCGGCGGCGGCCGTGCTCCAGGCGGACTCGGGCGGCGGCGGCTGCGTGCGCGTGAGGGAGACGAGGGAGGTGGGCCGGCCGGCTCGGCTGGGCCTCGGCCCGGTCGGGCGCGGTGGGTTTTGTTTTGTTTTTACATATATTCCGCCGAAATAAAAAAAATTCGCAAAAAAATAAATAAAAATCCAAAAATGATAAAACAAAATTTCCCCGTCTAACTAAAATAATTAGAACAAGGTGAACATTTTTTTGACACAAAAATGCAGTTTTGAAAACGTGCAATTTTTTTAATGCAAGTAAAATTGCAAATAAAATCTGAATAAAATCCAATATATGACTTTAATATTTTTCCTCCAATATTTCAATTGTTTTGGAGAAGTCATATTTTCTCCTCTCATTTATTTTAATGCGAAATATTTTTCCGGAGAGAAAATAATTAAAACCAAAATCCTCGTTTTATTATTTGATGAAAATCAAATATGAAAAATCGGGAAAATCCCCAACTCTCTCCGAGGGTCCTTGAGTTGCTTAGGATTTATCGAGGATTTGCCAAAATGCAATAAAATATGCTATGCAATGATGATCTAATGTATAACATTCCAAATTGAAAATTTGGGATGTTACATATGCATACACAAGATGATGTCCATGAAAGCATTAGGTTACCTTGTCCCTTGTCTTACCAACAAGAGGGTTTGTGACTCCTTGAACTAGTGCAAGATATGGAAGTTGTTTGCACTTGTCCTTGCCAAAATGATAAGAGTGAAGTATGTTGGCGGAGTCACCCTCAAGAACTCTCTAGTTCTTCTTCTTCTGGATCCACACCATCTTGATGGGAATCCTTGGAGTTGTAGTTGTACTTGATGAAGTAGAACTTGATGTAGTCTTGGGAACCCACTTGACCAAGGCCTTAGGTGCTTCTTCAAATCAATCAATTTCCTCTTGAAGCTTGTCCTTGCCTTTTTGCTTGTGGTCTTGTGGTGGAAGATCATCTTGAGCTTGTGTCCCTTTGAAAGAAGTAGGATTATACTTCTCTTGTTGAGGAACAAACTTCGTCTTGGGGTATTGATCTTCTTCCCACTAAACTCCATTGGCATTGAACTTTCGTTCAAAACCAACACCTTGATTCTTCCGGTGTCTTCCTTGCTTGCGCACAATTTCCTCAAATGGCTTACTTCCGGCAAGGCTCTTGTAAATAGCTTTCTCTATAATTCCCTTCAATAAGCTATTTTCTAGAAGCAACAATATTGGATTTAGCATGATTGTTGTTACTACTAGATGAAGCATCTTTCTTGTTCTTGTTGCTAGATTTAACTTGTGGCATGTAAGTAGACAAGAGTAAACGCTTGGCAATGTAAGAAGAACTTTTCTTGCGAAGATCATCATTGATTGCCTTTAAAAAACTCATGCTCTTGCTCAAGGTTGAGCTTTTCAAAGCTAGCTTATCATGAGTCTTTAAAAGTTCTCGATGATTTTCCAAGGTAGTTTCATGAGCTAACTTAAGAGTGTTTAGTTCTTTAGTTAGACGCTCAATCTCCTTCTTATCATCAACATTCGTTTTATCTTGATTAGCATGATTAATTGACGTTTCATCATAGTCTTCATCACTAGAGTTGTCAACAAGTAAATCATCATCACCTAGCAAATCATCTTCATCACTATTGAAATCAACATACTCGGGATGTGTTACCTTTTGGATCTTTGGCCATGAAGCATCTTCCAATTCCTTCATTTGGTGAGTCAAATATGTCGTAGGAGTTGGTTGACACAAGTGCTAGACCGGCAACACCTTTATCTTGAGTATATTCGGAGTCGGAGTGATAACTTCTTTCGGAGTGATTGTCGGAGTCGGAGCCGGATACCCATTCACCAACATGAGCTTGATGTCTTCTTTTTGTGTAGCTCCTTGATGAATTTTCCTTCCTTTCCGAGTCCTTCCTTCTCCGAGAGGGTCTTTGTTCATAACGATCATCTCTACTCCTCCTTTCTCTTGGTGGTGATTCTTCTCTTCTACTTCCTAAGCCGGCAATCTCATTTGTGATGAGAGCAAGCCTAGAGTACATTTCGGCGACACCTTCACCATCCTTCATTTTGAACTTGTCAAGTTGACTTTGAAGCACATCCAATTTGGATTCCTTGATGGAGTCGGTACCTTCGTGCATATCAATCAAAGTATCCCAAATTTCCTTTGCATTCTCAAGACGGCTGATTTTGTTGAATTCTTCGGGGCACAATCCATTGAAGAGAATATCACAAGCTTGAGCATTGTATTGTAGCATCTTCAACTCTTCCGCGGTAGCTTCACGGTTAGGTTCTTTCCCATCAAAGAATTCACCTTGCAAGCCAATACACACAATAGCCCAAACGGCGGGGTTATGTCCAAGAATATGCATTTTCATCTTATGCTTCCAACTAGCAAAATTTGTACCATCAAAGTGAGGACCTCTACGGTGGTAATTTCCCTCGCTAGACGCCATACTCTCCTAGGTTGTGAAACCAAGGCTATGACCACCAAAAGCTATGAAAATCAAAGCAAATGGAGACCAAAGCTCTGATACCACTTGTAGGATCGAAAGTATGTCTAGAGGGGGGTGATTAGACTACTTGACCAAATAAAAATCTAGCCTTTTCCCAATTTTAGTTCTTGGCATATTTTAACAACTTAGCACAAGTCAAGCAATCAACCTACACATGCAATTCTAAGAGTATAGCAGCGGAATGTAAAACAATTGCATATGAAGGTAAAGGGAGGAGTTTGAGGGAGCAAACGCAATGTTGACACGGAGATTTTTTATCCGTGGTTCCGATAGGTGGTGCTATCGTACATCCATGTTGATGGAGACGTCAACCCACGAAGCGTAACGGTTGCGCGAGTCCACGGAGGGCTCCACCCACGAAGGGTCCATGAAGAAGCAACCTTGTCTATCCCACCATGGCCGTCGCCCACGAAGGACTTGCCTCACTAGGGTAGATCTTCACGAAGTAGGCGATCTCCTTGCCCTTACAAACTGCTTGGTTCAACTCCACAATCTTGTCGGAGGCTCCCAAGTGATACCTAGCCAATCTAGGAGACACCACTCTCCAAGAAGTAACAAATGGTGTGTTGATGATGAACTCCTTGCTCTTGTGCTTCAAATGATAGTCTCCCCAACACTCAACTCTCTCTCATAGGATTGGATTTGGTGGAAAGAAGATTTGAGTGGAATGCAACTTGGGGAAGGCTAGAGATCAAGATTTATGTGGTTGGAATGGAATATCTTGACCTCAACACAAGTGTAGGTGGTTCTCTCTCAGAAAATAGGTATTGGAAGTGTAGGCATGTTCTGATGGCTCTCTCCACGAATGAAGAGTGGGTGGAGGGGTATATATAGCCTCCACACAAAATCTAACCGTTACACACAAATCACCAAACTCGGTGGGACCGATTCAGAGAACTCGGTCAGACCGATTTGGTTCATAATGTGACCGTTAGGTGTTTCGGTGGGACCGACATGTCAACTCGGTGGGACCGATATCATTAGGGTTAGGGCATAACTTAATCTCGGTGAGACCGATTAGACAAACTCGGTGGGACCGATTTTGGTAATAGACTAACAGAGAGTTGGTCAGGCTAACTCGGTGGGACCGATTCACTCATCTCGGTGGGACCGAAACGTTACGAAAAGGAAACAGAGTGTTTGCATTGCAATCTCGGTGGGACTGATCGCTCATCTCGGTTGGACCGAAACGTTACGAAGGAAAACAGAGAGATTACAATCCCATCTCGGTGAGACCGAGATCCCTATCGGTGAGACCGAAAAGACTAGGGTTTCTGGCAGTGGCTATGTCAACTGAACTCGGTGGCTCCGGATATGAAATTTCGGTGGGGCCAAGTTGGACTTGTGGTTTGGGACATATGTGGATATGAGAAAGTAGTGGAGGGTTTTGGAGCATATCACTAAGCATTTTGAGCAAGCACCTCATCCCTTCTTAATATAGTATTGGCTTTTCCTATAGACTCAATGTGATCTTGGATCACTAAAATAGAAAATGTAGAGTCTTGTGCTTTGAGCTTGAGCCAATTTTTTGTCCTTAGCATTTTGAAGGGTCCACTTTCTAATCCATGCCATGCCAATCATTAAGCTTTCCTGAAATATCTATCTTGAAATAGCATTAGCTCAATGAGCTGTATGTTGTTAGGAATTACCAAAACCATCCAGAGATAGTTGCACTTTCAACCTTCCCCGTGGCAATTGTCACCAGGTCAATCATAAGTTTACTGGACAATGGACAAGTAAGATATTCTGGAATATCACAATCCTTGGTACACTCCTCTGCAAGCTTCGCATCCCTTAGCTTATCTATTGCAAGCACGAATAACGGGGTAGGCGTGCGCTCGCCCGCTCGCCGACTATCATGCACCGCTCTGAAATGATTACGAGCAGCAAGCTTCTCTTGCTCATGCAACCCTCGCAGTCTCCTGACAACTTTTATATCACCCCACTCTCTTTTTTGGGACGAGGAGGAATTTGTTAGAGTTATATTGATGATGGCCTTCGGCCTTTTGTATTCTTACCTTTTGCCATCCTCATGTACATCATATATATGGTGGCTTTGGCATGATATTCCCTTTTGTTCCTACGTGCATATGCACCCATTGTCGAAATACACATTTTGAAAAGTTGAAAAATTCGGAACAAAAATCCCGCGTGTATATCCGGACATTTTATGTCCGTTCACAAGGTTTCGGTGAAAAACGACGTTTTTTGTGGCTTGTGTAAAAAAGGACTCTTTTTTACACAAGCCACAAAAAACGTCGTTTTTCATCGAAACCTTGTGAACGGACATAAAATGTCCGGATATACACACGGGATCTTTGTTCCGAATTTTTTAACTTTTCAAAATGTGTGTTTTCGACAATGGGTGCATATGCACCTAGAAGCAAAAAAGCCGCGTCCGGCTTTGGCCTCCTAGTAACACAAATTTCTTTCCTAACATGGTATTAGAGCTCTAGGTTTTTTTTTTGGCACGCGCAACTCGTGCTTCTTTCTATCCCATCTTGCTTCCGCCGTTACTCTCGGCGTCGCTGTGTTCTTCCCTACCGGCAGCCACTACTCCTTCAGCGTGGCTGTTCCCTGCTTCTCCCCCACACCCGCGCCACGATCTGCTCTGCTAGGCGGGAAGGACAGGCCCAATCCAATCGCCCACCCATCCGCCCCGTGCCGATCTGGTGCGCGGCTGTCACCAGTCTGCTGCGGCCGCGTTGACTGGGTGCCGGCATCCAGTCCCGATCCGGCGCTTGATCTGGTGACGCGCCGCTGCGTCTTCTAGCCGCTGGCTAGCCGCAGCCGTCCACCTGGTGCGCCGCCGCCGGCTGTCCATCTTCTTGGCTCCCGCGCGATCTGGTCCAGTGCCAGCCGCTGTTCCGCTGCTGCCTGTTGCTCCCATGCCGGCTGCCGCTTGATTTCCGTCGTTCCGCTGACACAAGAGAATCGATCCACCTGCCTGTCTGTCTGTCTGTCTGTCTGTGTACGGCGTGCTCCGGCCTCAATTGCTCTTCTTTGGGCTGCTGCATGCTGGTGTACGTGCGTGTATCCTACACGGCCTATATTGCTCTTTTGGGCTCCCGGTGGGCGGCGGGCTACTCTGCCAGTTGGCCTGCTTTGTTCAGCTGCCTGGCTTGAGGCCCTATAGTTCTGTTGTTGTCTATTTCAAAAAAAAAAAAATAGAGAGAGAAAAAAAAGAAAAAAAAGAGAGAGAAAAAAAAGAGAAGAGGTGCGATGGTTTCGTCTGGTACACCTCTCCAGCGCTACCAGATGTCTTTCGACGGTATTCCATACATTAATCCCGTCTCGCACATGTGCCGTTCCTCGGTGCTTGGTGCTCGCCCGCTTGGGGGGTGGTGGTTGTCGCTCTACTTCGACACCTTATGCGACATCCACCGATGTTGCTGGTCGCTCTACATCGACTCCTTCGGCAGCTGCACCGCCTCCTTTAGCCGCTTCTTTGCATGGTGTTGGTTGTTCTTCAATGACTCTTCCCATGACTTCCACACCTGGTGATTGTCGCCCTACATTGACTCCTCTCGCGGCTTCCGTGTGCGGCGGTGATCGCTCTACATCGACTCCCTCAGTGGTTTTCACATGTGTTTCTACGTCGACTTGTTACTCTCAGTCAACTCTACACGCGGCATTCATGGGTGGAAACGACTGGTCATCATCGACAGGTGTTTCTACCTCGACCTCCTCTTTCGAGTCCCTGTCTGCGGATGAGATTGCACAACTGAAATGCCTGCTTGATGCTTGGGATTCTTCACCGATGGTTTCTGCAGGTTCTGTGACTGACTCTTCTGGCACTGAGAAACCACATTCTACTCATTCAGGTACATCCCCATGGATTCTTGATACCGGAGCATCTTTTCATATGACTTATGATTCTTCCACTTTGACCTCTGTTTGACCTGTCGAGTCTCCTGTTCGTGTCCTTACTGCTGATGGCATTCCCCTTCGTGTAGCTAGTCGAGGCACTCTTAGCACTTCTTCATTTCATGTTCCCTCTGTCACTCATGTTCCTCGACTTACCATGCAACTCATATCCGGTGGTCAGATTGTTGACTCTAGTTGTAGGGTCATTCTCGACTTTGATTCATGTTCTGTTCAGGATCGTCGCACGGGCGCTCTGCTTGGTGCTGGCCCTCGACGCTCTGATGGTCTACGGGAGCTTGACTAGCTACGTCTTCCCTCAGCTACCACCACCGCCGCTACCACCACCGCCACTCTCGCAGCCCCTATAGCTGCATCTACCAGCTCTTTTCAGCAGTGGCATCATCGTCTTGGTCATTTATGTGGTTCTCGTCTCTCATCTTTGGTTCATCGTGGTGTTCTGGGGTCTGTCTCCGGTAACGCTTCATTGGATTGTTTGGGTTGTAGGCTTGGTAAGCAGATTCAGCTACCCTACCCTCATAGCGAGTCAGTGTCCGAGCGTCCTTTTGATCTCGTTCACTCTGATGTTTGGGGTCCAGCTCCCTTCGCTTCGAAAGGGGGTCATCACTATTATATTATCTTCATAGACGATTTTTCTCGCTACACTTTGATCTATTTCATGTCTTCTCGTAGTGAGGTCTTACCTATATACAAAAAATTTGCTGCCATGGTTTATACCCAGTTTTCTACTCCTACTCGTGTTTTTCGTGCAGATTCAACTGGTGAGTATATCTCCCATGCGTTGCGAGGATTTCTTGCTGAGCAGGGTACTCTTACTCAGTTCTCTTGCCCTGGTGCTCATGCTCAGAATGGTGTGGCTGAGCGCAAGCATCGTCACCTTCTTGAGACAGCGCGTGCAATGATGATTGCCGCCTCTCTTCCGCCTCACTTCTGGGCTAAGGCTATTATGACATCCACCTATCTCATCAACATTCAGCCTTCTGCTGCTCTACAAGGTGGTATTCCTCTCGAGCGTCTTTCAGGTGGTTCTCCTGATTATTCGGCGCTCCGTTTGTTTGGTTGTGTCTGCTATGTTTTGCTTGCCCCTCGTGAACGCACCAAACTGACCGCTCAGTCTGTTGAGTGTGTCTTTCTTGGATATAGTGATGAGCATAAGGGCTATCGGTGTTGGGATCCTGTCGGTCGTCGGATGCGTATTTCCCGGGATGTGACCTTTGATGAATCTCGTCCTTTCTACCCGCGTCCATCCTCCTCGGCTTTTTCTACGGAGGACATCTCTTTTCTTACTTTTTCGGATACACCTCCCTCTGTGCCCAGTATTCCTACTCCTCATCCTGTTGTTGCAGATCCGATGCCGTCCTCTCCTACGTTTTTTTCTCCTCCCTCATCGCATGACTCTCCACCTTCATCGCCGATAGCTTCCCCTTCTCCACCTTCATCGCCGATACATTCCCCGTCTCCACCTCCAGTGATTCCACCTCTTCCGTCCTTTCCTTTCCATTATACTCATCGTTCACGTGTTGTGAACGGGTCTACCGATGTTCCCTCTACTTCTGGTGTGTCGTCTTCCTCCTCTCACCCGATCTATGGTCTTTGTTCTCGTCCTTGTCCGCCCCTGACCGATATTCTCCTTCTCGCTATGGTCTTTCGGCCGTTCTTGAGCCGACTTCTTATCGAGATGCTATTGTTAATCCTGAATGGCAGTTCGCGATGGCAGAGGAGATTGCTGCCCTTGAGCGCAACGACACGTGGGACCTGGTCTCTCTTCCCCCCTGTGTTCGTCCCATCACTTGTAAGTGGGTCTATAAGATCAAGACTCGCTCTGATGGTTCTCTTGAGCGTTATAAAGCTCGTCTCGTGGCTCATGGCTTTCAGCGGGAATATGGTCGTGATTACGACGAGACTTTTGCTCCTGTGGCCCATATGACCACTATCCGCACACTTCTCGCCGTGGCCTCTGTTCGCCACTGGTCCGTGTCTCAGCTTGATGTTAAGAATGCCTTTCTTAATGGTGAGTTGCATGAGGAAGTTTATATGCAGCCACCGCCTGGGTATTCAGTTCCTGATGGCATGGTTTTCCGTCTTCGTCGCTCTCTATATGGCCTTAAGCAAGCCCCCGCGCTTGGTTTGAGCGTTTTGCCTCTGTGGTCATTGCAGTTGGTTTTTCGCCCAGTGCTCATGATCCGGCATTGTTTGTCCACCTTTCTGCTCGTGGTCGCACTCTTCTTCTTCTATATGTTGATGACATGATCATCACGGGTGACGATTCTGAGTACATTGCCTTTGTCAAGGCCCATCTCAGTGAGCAGTTTCTTATGTCCGATCTTGGTCCCCTTCGTTACTTTCTTGGGATTGAGGTTTCCTCCTCCTCTGATGGCTTTTCTATTTCCCAAGAAAGTATATCCAGGATCTTCTTGCTCTTGTGGCTCTTAGTGATGAGCGCACTGCTAAGACTCCTATGGAGCTCAATGTTAACCTTCGTGCTTCTGATGGTGAGCTCTTGTCTGACCCGACGCGTTATCGTCATCTTGTTGGCAGTCTTTTCTATCTTGCTGTCACCCGTCCGGATATCTCCTATCCTGTTCATATTCTGAGTCAGTTTGTTTCCGCTCCCACTTCAGTTCACTATAGTCACCTTCTTCGTGTTCTACGATATCTTCGTGGCACGATCTCTCATCGTCTCTTTTTTCCTCGTTCCAGCTCGTTACAGCTCCAGGCCTATTCAGATGCTACGTGGGCCAGTGATCCTTCGGATCGTCGTTCTCTTTCTGGTTACTGTGTTTTTCTTGGTGGTTCTCTCATTGCCTGAAAGACGAAGAAACAGACTGCAGTTTCTCGTTCGAGTGCAGAGGCCGAGTTGAGAGCTATGGCTCTTCTGACGGCAGAGGTGACTTGGTTACGATGGCTACTGGAGGATTTTGGTGTTTCTGTTACTACACCTACCACCCTCTTGTCCGACAGTACAGGTGCTATCTGTTGGGTAACGTAGCAGAAATTCAAAATTTTCTACGCATCACCAAGATCAATCTATGGAGTAATCTAGCAACGAGGGGAAGGGGAGTGCATCTCCATACCATTGTAGATCGCGATGCGGAAGCGTTGCAAGAATGCGGATGAAGGAGTCGTACTCGTAGCGATTCAGATCGCGGTTGATTCCGATCTAAGCACCAAAGAACGGTGCCTCCGCGTTCAACACACGTGCAGCCCGGTGACGTCTCCCACGCCTTGATCCAGCAAGGAGAGAGGGAGAGGTTGGGGAAGACTCCGTCCAGCAGCAGCACGACGGCGTGGTGGTGATGGAGGAGCGTGGCAATCCTACAGGGCTTCGCCAAGCACCGAGGGAGAGGAGGAGGGAGAGGGGTAGGGCTGCGCCAAAAGAGAGGTGTTCTCCTGTGTATGGCAGCCCCAAAACCCCCACTATATATAGGGGAGGGGGAGGGGCTGCGCCCCCATCTAGGGTTCCCCCCCAAAGGGTGCGGCCAGCCCTAGATGGGACTTGGGGGGTGGCCAAAGGGGGGAGAGAGGGGGGGCGCCCCACTAGATGGGCCTTAGGCCCATCTTAGCCTAGGGTTTCCCCCTTCCCCCCTTCCTGCGCCCTGGGCCCCTTGTGGGAGGCGCACCAGCCCACCTAGGGGCTGGTCCCTTCCCACGCTTGGCCCACGCAGCCCTCTGGGGCCAGTGGCCCCACCTGGTGGACCCCCGGGACCCTCCCGGTGGTCCCGGTACATTACCGATAGCACCCGAAACTTTTCCGGTGACCAAAATAGGACTTCCCATATATAAATCTTTACCTCCGGACCATTCCGGAACTCCTCGTGACGTCCGGGATCTCATCCGGGACTCCGAACAACATTCGTTAACCACGTATATCTATTCCCTATAACCCTAGCGTCATCGAACCTTAAGTGTGTAGACCCTACGGGTTCCGGAACCATGCAGACATGACCGAGACGTTCTCCGGCCAATAACCAACAGCGGGATCTGGATACCCATGTTGGCTCCCACATGTTCCACGATGTCGGGGATTCAATCAATCCCGTATACAATTCCCTTTGTCTATCGGTATGTTACTTGCCCGAGATTCGATCGTCGGTATCCCGATACCTTGTTCAATCTCGTTACCGGCAAGTCTCTTTACTCGTTCCGTAACTCACATCATCCCGTGATCAACTCCTTGGTCACATTGTGCACATTATGATGATGTCCTACCGAGTGGGCCCAGAGATACCTCTCCGTTTACACGGAGTGACAAATCCCAGTCTGGATACGTGCCAACCCAACAGACACTTTCGGAGATACCTGTAGTGTACCTTTATAGCCACCAAGTTACGTTGTGACGTTTGGTACACCCAAAGCATTCCTACGGTATCCGGGAGTTGCACAATCTCATGGTCTAAGGAAATGATACTTGACATTAGAAAAGCTCTGAGCAAACGAACTACACGATCTTGTGCTAGGCTTAGGATTGGGTCTTGTCCATCACATCATTCTCCTAATGATGTGATCCCGTTATCAACGACATCCAATGTCCATGGTCAGGAAACCGTAACCATCTATTGATCAACGAGCTAGTCAACTAGAGGCTTACTAGGGACATGGTGTTGTCTATGTATCCACACATGTATCTGAGTTTCCTATCAATACAATTCTAGCATGGATAATAAACGATTATCATGAACAAGGAAATATAATAATAACCTATTTATTATTGCCTCTAGGGCATATTTCCGACAGTCTCCCACTTGCACTAGAGTCAATAATCTAGTTCACATCACCATGTGATTAACACTGACAGGTCACATCACCATGTGACCAACATCCAAAGAGTTTACTAGAGTCAACAATCTAGTTCACATCACTATGTGATTAACACTCAATGAGTTCTGGTTTCATCATGTTATGCTTGTGAGAGAGGTTATTAGTCAACGGGTCTGAACCTTTCAGATCCGTGTGTGCTTTACGAATATCTATGTCATCTTGTGGATGCTACCACGCGCTACTTGGAGCCATTTCAAATAACTGCTCTACTATACGAATCCGGTTTACTACTCTGAGTCATCCGGATTAGTGTGAAAGTTCGCATCGACGTAATCCTTTACGACGAACTCCTTTTCACCTCCATAATCGAGAAAATTCCTTAGTCCACTAGATACTAAGGATAAGTTCGACCGCTGTCATGTGATCCATTCCCGGATCACTATTGTACCCCTTGACCAACTCATGGCAAGGCACACTTCATGTGCGGTACACAGCATAGCATACTGTAGAGCCTACATCCAAAGCATAGGGGACGACCTTCGTCCTTTCTCTCTCTTCTGTTGTGGTCAGGTCTTGAGTCTTACTCAATACTCACACCTTGTAACACAGCCAAGAACTCCTTCTTTGCTGATCTATTTTGAACTCTTTCAAAATCATGTCAAGGTGTGCGTTCTTTGAAAGTATCATCAGGCGTCTTGATCTATCTCTATAGATCTTGATGCCCAATATGTAAGCAGCTTTATCCAGGTCTTCCTTTGAAAAACTCCTTTCAAACAACCCTTTATGCTTTCCAGAAATTTTACATCATTTCGGATCAACAATATGTCATTCACATATACTTATCAGAAATGTTGTAGCGCTCCCACTCACTTTATTGTAAATACAAGTTTCTAACAAACTTTGTATAAACCCAAAAACTTTGATCACTCCATCAAAGCGTATATTCTGACTCCGAGATGCTTGCTCTAATCCATGGAAGGATCGCTGGAGCTAGCATACCTTTTAGCATCCTTAGGATCGACAAAACTTTTCTGATTGTATCACATACAACCTTTCCTTACGAAAACTGGTAAGGAAACTTGTTTTGACATCCATCTACCAGATTTCATAAATGCAGCTAATGCTAACATGATTCTGACGGACTTAAGCATCGCTACGGATGAGAAAATCTCATTGTAGTCAACTCCTTGAACTTGTGAAAATTCTCTTTGCCACAAGTTGAGCTTCATAGACGGTAACATTACCGTCCATGTCCGTCTTCTTCTTAAAGATCCATTTATCTCAATGGCTTGCCGATCATCGGGCAAGTTCACCAAAGTCCATGCTTTGTTCTGATACATGGATCCTATCTTGGATTTTCATGGCTTCTAACCATTTGTCGGAATATGGGCCCACCATCGCTTCTCCATAGCTCGTAGGTTCAGTATTGTCTAACAACATGATATCTAAGACAGGATCACGTACCACTCTGAAGTAGCACGCATCCTCGTCATCCTACGAGGTTTGGTAGTGACTTGATCCGAAGTTTCATGATCACTATCAGAAGCTTCCACTTCAATTGGTGTAGGTGCCACAGGAACAACTTCCTGTGCCCTGCTACACGCTAGTTGAAGCGACGGTTCAATAACGACATCAAGTCTCCACCATCTCCCACTCAATTCTTTCGAGAGAAACTTTTCCTCGAGAAAGGACTTGTTTCTAGAAGCAATTACTTTTGCTTCCAGATCTGAAATAGGAGGTATACCCAACTGTTTTGGGTATTCTATGAAGATGCATTTATCCGCTTTGGGTTCGAGCTTATCAGCCTGAAACTTTTCCACATAAGCGTCGCAGCCCCAAACTTTTAAGAAACGACAACTTAGGTTTCTCTAAACAGTGTCGTCTCAACGGAATTGCGTGGTGCCCCTTTTAAAGTGAATGCGGTTGTCTCTAATGCCTAACCCATAAACGATAGTGGTAATTCGATAAGAGACATCATGGTATGCACCATATCCAATAGGGTGCAGTTATGATGTTCGGACACACCATCACACTGTGGTGTTCCAGGCGGTATTAATTGTGAAACACTTTCCACAATGTCTTAATTGTGTGCCAAACTCGTAACTCAGATATCTCTATGATCATATCATAGACATTTTATCCTCTTGTCACGACAATATTCAACTTCACTCTGAAATTACTTGAACCTTTCAATGATTCAGACTTGTGTTTCATCAAGTAAATATTCTCAGCATCTACTCAAATCATCTGTGAAGTAAGAACATATCGATATCCACTGCGTGCCGCAGCACTCATTGGACTGCACACATCAAATGTATTACTTCCAACAAGTTGCTCTCTTGTTCCATCTTACTGAAAACGAGGCCTTTCAGTCATCTTGCCCATGTGGTATGATTTGCATGTCTCAAGTGATTCAAAATCAAGTGAGTCCAAACGATCCGTCTCCATGGAGTTTCTTCATGCATATGTACCAATAGACATGGTTCGCATGTCTCAATCTTTTCAAAAACGAGTGAGTCCAAAGATCCATCTACATGGAGCTTCTTCATGCGTTCTATACCAATATGACTCAAATGGCAGTGCCACAAGTATGTGGTATTACTATTTTATATCTTTTGGCACGAACATGTGTATCACTGCGATCGAGATTCATTTTAGGTGCAAGACCATTGAAGGTATTATTCAAATAAACAGAGTAACCATTATTCTCCTTAAATAAATAACCGTATTGCGATAAACACAATCCAATCATGCTCAACGCAAACACCAAATCTCGATGGTAGAGGGAGCATGCGATGCTTGATCACATCAACCTTGGAAACACTTCCAACACATATCGTCATCTCACCTTTAGCTAGTCTCCGTTTATTCCGCTGCTTTTATTTTGAGTTACTAACACTTAGCAACCGAACCGGCATCTAATACCCTGGTGCTGCTAGGAGTACTAGTAAAGTACACATTCATATAATGTATATCCAATATACTTCTGTCGACCTTGCCTGCCTTCTCATCTACCAAGTATCTAGGGTAGTTTTGCTTCAGTGACCGTTCCCCTCATTACAGAAGCACTTAGTCTCGGGTTTGGGTTCAACCTTGGGATTCTTCACTAGAGCAGCAAATGATTTGCTGTTTCATGAAGTATCCCCTTTGCCCTTACCCTTCTTGAAACTAGTGGTTTTACTAACCATCAACAATTGATGCTCCTATTTGATTTCTACTTTCGCGGTGTCAAACATCGCGAGTCGCTCAAGGATCATCATCCATCCCTGATATGTTATAGTTCATCACGAAGCTCTAATAGCTTGGTGGCAGTGACTTATGGAGAACCATCACTATCTCATCTGGAAGATTAACTCCCACTCGATTCAAGCGATTGTGGTACTCAGACGATCTGAGCACATGCTCAACGATTGAGCTTTTCTCCCTTAGTATGCAGGCTTAAGAAACTTGTGAGAGGTCTCATACCTCTTGACGTGGGCATTAGTCTGAAATCGCAATTTCAGTCTTCGGAACATCTCACATGTTCTGCGACGTTTCAAAACGTCTTTGGTGCCACAATTCTAAACCATTAGCATTACGCACTGAACTATCACGTAGTCATCAAAACGTGTATGTCAGATGTTTCGTAACATCTACAGACGACGCTCGAGGTTCAGCACACCGAGCGGTGCATTAAGGACATAAGCCTTCTGTGCAGCAATGAGGACAATCCTCAGTTCACGGACCCAGTCCGCATAATTGCTACTATCAACTTTCAACTAAATTTTCTCTAGGAGCATATCTTAAACAGTAGAACTAAAGCGCAAGCTATGACATAATTTGCAAAGACCTTTTGACTATGTTCATGATAATGAAGTTCATCTGATTATTTAATGAACTCCCACTCAGATAGACATCCCTCTAGTCATCTAAGTGATACATGATCCGAATCAAACTAGGCCGTGTCCGATCATCACGTGAGACGGACTAGTCATCATCGGTGAACATCTCCATGTTGATCGCATCTACTATACGACTCATGTTCGACCTTTCGATCTCTTGTGTTCCGAGGCCATGTCTGTACATGCTAGGCTCGTCAAGTCAACCTAAGTGTTTCGCATGTGTTCCTGTAGCGACCAGACCTCAAATGGTCTGTGCTGCTGTGCACCAGTGTCATCCCTGGATCAGTAATGCTGACACGCACAGTACAAATGGAGGATTTATAACAGAGTAGCAATCACACACTTATTACATCGAATATCTCCAAAGAGATTAAGTATGATAAACATGGCTTAAGGCCATCTAAAACGATAACAGCGGAAGACTTGGAAGATAAGTGAGTCCATCAACTCCAGCGGCATCACTGAGTATAAGACCACGACCTAAGGCACCTTACTCGTCGTCTGAAAAGTCTGCAACATGAAACGTTGCAGCCCGAAAACGGGTCAGCACATGGAATATGCTGGCAAAGTAACACATAGAGAATAATGAACAATAATAATGCTATACTACATGCATATATGGCTGGTGGAAAGCTCTATGGTTACAGTTTTGCGAAAAGCCAATTTTTCCCTACTACAAAGGAATAAATTTTATTTAACTATCATGGTGGTTGTTAAACATTGAGAAGGTACCTCCAACTCAATCCCAATTAAGTGTCATCATTAACCCAACAAAATTAATTAAGAGTAACATGGTGATGAGATTCAAATGATAATCCAGGTACTAGATACTCAAGTTTTCCATAACCGGGGACACGGCTAACCATGATTAGTTTGTACACTCTGCAGAGGTTTGCGCACTTTTCCCCACAAGACTCGATCGCCTCTGCTTGATTCTCGCACTACATGATGTTTGAGAAACGGATGACCGAGACACAGTCTTTCAGAAACAATCACTCTCTACTCTGGGTGGACCGGTACACCTACTTTCCCCTACATCTGCTAGCCCACCACTTCAAGAGGTCATGTAACCTACTCAGCTATGCTAGAGCCCATAATAGCTTGTGGCTGCACACGGAAGTTTCTAGCATGAATAATCTTATGATCCCTTTGAGCCTGGGTGGCGGACCTTATACATACATGCAACATTGGGTTCTCCAGGTGCCTCAATCCACCCAGATGTGAGTTTTAGTTGCCACCTTAGGTAAACCATTATTAACAATCTCACATTTGTCATGAATATCACTCAGCCCAATCCACGTCTACGAGCATAGCATGGCAATATAATAGCAACGTAGAAGTAACTCCCAAGGGTTTGATAATAAAACAGGTAATAGGTACTATCTCAACTACTTCCCAATACCCACAGTTTAATTTGATCCTAAACATGCAATGTTTGAGGAATAGGACTAATGCAATAAAACTGGGTAAGGAAGGTACATGATCAAAGTGTTACTTGCCTTGCTGATGATCCGCGAAACCTAGCGATTCGAAGTAACACGCGGCACACTCCGGGTACTCTATCGCAAACAAACAAGCATACAATCAGTACTCAACTAATGCATAGGTAAAACTCGAATGAAAGATCCAACCAGAAAGTTCAACTTAAGAACTCCGGTTTGCAAAAACAATCAACTCGAACGAAGCAACGAAAGTCAAACGGCGAAAGAAAGAAGCTTCGTTTACTAATCTGGATCTAGGTCAAATTTTACTGTAGCAAAAACTTGTTTGAGTAGGTTAAACGGAAAGAGAATTTCGAGAAGAAACTCTAGGCGCTTGAATCGCCTGATTCCGATAAACGAGCGAAAAGTTAAACAGAAACGAAGATTCGATCAGAAATCGAATATGAGATAATCGCAGAAAAATCCGACGAAAAAGAAAAACGGACGAACGGTTAAAGAACGGACGTTCGTTAACAGAGAAAAACCGACGAACGCGTTCGTTAAAACGAACGGTTCGGTGAATGCTCGCAAAATAACAAAACTGAAAAAAACCGATCTAGGGTTTTTTTTAAACGAACGGTTTTTTTTAAAGAAAACCGGCAACGGCGAGGTGCGGCTACCTCGGGGACGGGCTCCGGCGAGGCTCCGGCGACGGGGCGGCGGGGCTGCGGGGCTCGGGCGGCTCGGGGCGAGGGACGGGGCTCCGGCGGCGCGGGTGCAGCGGCGGCGGCGAGTGCGGCTCCGGCGGCGGGGTGAGAGGGAGAGGGGGGGTGCGGGGGTATTTAAAAGAGGGGGGGTGCGGGGGTGGCTTGGGGAAGGGGGCGGCCGGCGGGTGTCGTGCGGGTGCCGGACTCGGCGGCGGCGGCGGCGTCGTGCGCGAGGAGGAGAGGGGCGCGGGGTGGGCCGGCGCTCGGCTGGGCTGCGGCCCGGTCGGGCGTCGCGCGGTTCTTTTTTTAAATATGTTCCGCGGAAAATAATTCGTAGAAAAATAAATAAAAATCCAAAAAAGGTAAAACAAATTTTCCCCGTCTAGTTAGAAAATCTAAAATAGGGTGAACATTTTTTTAACACAAAATAAATTTTTGAAAACATGCAATATTTTTAAAATGCAATAAAATTGCAAATAAAATCCGAATAAATTCCAGTAAATGATTTTAATATTTTCCCTCCAGTATTTCAATGGTTTTGGAGAAGTCATATTTTCTCCTCTCATTTACTTTTAAAATGAAATATTTTTCCGGAGAGAAAATAATTAAAACCAAAATCCTCGTCTTATGATTTGATGAAAATCAAATATGAAAATTCGAGAAAATCCCCAACTCTCTCCGAGGGTCCTTGAGTTGCTTAGGATTTATCGAGGATTTGTCAAAATGCAATAAAGCATGATATGCAATGATGATCTATGTATAACATACCAAATTGAAAATTTGGGATGTTACAAACCTACCCCCCTTAAGATGAATCTCGCCCTCGAGATTCGGGTTGGCTAAAAAACAGGTGGGAGTGGTCCTTCCGTGGATCTTCCTCTCGCTCCCAGGTGGCTTCATCTTCCGTGTGGTGACTCCGCTGGACTTTGCAAAATTTGATAACCTTACTGCGGGTAACTTGGCTGGCATATTCAAGAATCTTAACTGGTTTCTCCTCATAGGTCAAATCACTTTCCAACTGAATCGCTTCCAGTGGCACAGTATCTCTCAGTGGTATCTCAGCCATCTCTGCGTGGCACTTCTTCAACTGGGAAACGTGAAATACATCATGAACTCCTGACAATCCTTCGGGCAATTCCAGCTTGTAGGCAACTTCTCCCATACGTTCCAATACTCTGTATGGTCCGATAAAACGGGGCGCTAACTTTCCCTTAACTCCAAAGCGCTTCACTCCTCGAAGTGGTGATACTCGAAGATAAACTCGGTCTCCGACTTCGTAAACTGTCTCCTTTCGTTTAGAATCAGCATAACTCTTCTGCCTGGACTGGGCTACCTTGAGCCTATCGCGAATCAACCTCACTTTCTGTTCAGACTCCTTAATCAAATCTGGTCCAAACAACTGACGGTCTCCAACTTCGTCCCATAACAACGGTGTTCTACACCTCCTTCCGTACAAGGCTTCGAAAGGGGCCATCTTCAAACTAGTTTGATAACTATTGTTATATGAAAACTCTGCATAAGGCAAATTGTCGTCCCAACTAGATCCATAATCTAGTGCACAAGCTCTCAACATGTCCTCCAAAATCTGGTTGACTCTCTCGGTCTGTCCATCTGTCTGCGGGTGAAAGGCTGTACTAAATTCTAGCCTGGTTCCCAATGTCTCATGTAGCTGCTTCCAAAACTTCGAGGTAAATTGGGTTCCTCTGTCCGATACAATGGTCCTCGGAACTCCATGCAAACATACGATCCTGGTCATGTATATCTTTGCAAACTTAGCACTGGTGTAAGTGGTCTTTACTGGAATGAAATGAGCCACTTTCGTCAAACGGTCGACTACAACCCATATTGAGTCATAGCCTGAACGAGTCCTGGGTAATCCTATGATAAAATCCATGCCTATCTTATCCCACTTCCATTCGGGTATCGGCAATGGTTGTAGCAATCCTGCTGGCTTCTGATGCTCTGCCTTCACTCTCTGACATACATCACAAACTGCTACGTACTCTGCAATATCCTTCATTCCGGTCCACCAGAAAGTATTCTTCAGATCCAAATACATCTTGGTATTCCCTGGGTGTATCGAGTATGGTGAATCATGGGCTTCTTGCAAAATCAACTTCCTGATCTCCGGATCCTTTGGCACATATACGCGGTCCTCAAACCATAAGGTATCGTGCTCATCCTCACGAAATCCCTTGGCTTTTCCTTTGCTCATCTTCTCCTTTATCTCTTCAATCTCCTTGTTTGTCTTCTGAGCTTCTCTGATCTTTTCCATCAAGGTAGACTGTATCTCCAATGTCGCTAAATAGCCTCTTGGGACTATCTCCAAACATAGCTCGCGAAGGTCCTCGACTAACTCCTGAGGTAACTCTCCTGTCATGAGGGTGTTGACATGACTCTTGCGGCTCAACGCGTCTGCTACTACGTTAGCCTTTCCAGGGTGATAATGCAATCTCATATCATAATCCTTATTGAGCTCCAACCATCTTCTCTGTCTCAGATTTAACTCCTTCTGCGTGAAAATATACTTCAAACTCTTGTGATCCGTATACACCTCACAATGGTTTCCGATGAGAAAATGTCTCCATGTCTTCAATGCATGCACCACGGCTGCTAACTCCAAATCATGCGTAGCATAATTCTTCTCATGGGGTTTAAGTTGTCGTGAAGCATATGACACAACTCTTCCTTCCTGCATAAGCACTGCTCTAAGTCCTCGACGAGAAGCGTCGCAGTAAACTTCATAGTCCTTGCGTTGATCTGGCAGAATCAACACTGGTGATGTAACCAATCGTTTCTTCAACTCTTTGAAACTAGCTTCTCATTCCTCAGTCCAATTGAATTTGGTGTCCT
This sequence comes from Triticum aestivum, assembly GCF_018294505.1. NCBI lineage: Eukaryota > Viridiplantae > Streptophyta > Magnoliopsida > Poales > Poaceae > Triticum > Triticum aestivum. Next base: position 531,514,283 of record NC_057808.1, on the reverse strand, counting down.
TCTTCAATAGCTCAGTCATGGGCTTAGCAATCTTCGAGAAATTCTCGATGAATCTCCGGTAGTATCCTGCAAGTCCAAGAAAACTCCGGATTTCTCCAACTGTCGTGGGTGATTCCCAACTTGTCACTCTGTCAACCTTGGCAGGGTCTACTGCTATTCCTTCTCCAGAAATAACATGTCCGAGGAATCCAACTTCCTTCAGCCAAAATTCACATTTGCTGAACTTGGCATATAACTGATGTTCTCTGAGCTTCTCAAGTACCAATCGTAAGTGCTCCTCATGCTCTTCCTCATTCTTGGAAAAGATTAGAATGTCGTCAATGAACACCACGATGAACTTATCCAAAAACTCCATAAATACCTTGTTCATCAGGTTCATGAAATACGCAGGTGCGTTAGTCAGTCCAAATGACATAACGGTATACTCATACAATCCATATCTGGTGGTAAAAGCCGTCTTGGGTATATCCTGCTCTCGAATCTTTAACTGATGGTATCCTGATCGTAGATCGATCTTGGAAAATACTTTAGCTCCTTGTAGGCGGTCAAACAAATCATTGATCATCGGCAGTGGGTACTTGTTTTTGATGGTCACTTCATTCAATCCACGGTAATCAACAACCATCCTCAGCGATCCATCTTTCTTCTCCACTAGAAGTACTGGTGATCCCCAAGGCGACGAACTTGGGCGAATATAGCCTTTATCCAGTAACTCCTTGATCTGCTTCTTAATTTCCTCCAAATCTTTTGCGGGCATCCTGTACGGTCTCTTAGATATTGGCCCTGTGCCTGGCAAAAGTTCAATCAAGAACTCGATGTCTCTATCAGGTGGCATGCCTGTCAACTCTTCTGGAAATACATCCGGATAATCCTTCACCACTGGTACTTCCTCCTGTACAACTCCTGATAAGGAATTCACTTGAGTCCTTTTTGGCAAATGCCGGGATACATACTTGATCCTTTTTCCTTCTGGGGTGGTAAGCAAAATCGTCTTGCTGGCACAATCGATGTTTCCTCCATACAACGATAGCCAATCCATTCCCAAAATCACATCCAAACCCTGCGACTCCAACACTATGAGGTCTGAGGGGAAAACATGCCTTCCAATGGCCAATGGTATCTGAAAACATCCTTGGGTTTGTTGGGGAACGTAGCAGAAATTCAAAATTTTCTACGCATCACCAAGATCAATCTATGGAGTAATCTAGCAACGAGGGGAAGGGGAGTGCATCTACATACCCTTGTAGATTGTGATGCGGAAGCGTTGCAAGAACGCGGATGAAGTAGTCGTACTCGTAGCGATTTAGATCGCGGTTGATTCCGATCTAAGCACCGAAGAACGGTGCCTCCGCGTTCAACACACGTGCAGCCCGGTGACGTCTCCCACGCCTTGATCCAGCAAGGAGAGAGGGAGAGGTTGGGGAAGACTCCATCCAGCAGCAACACGACGGCGTGGTGGTGGTGGAGGAGCGTGGCAATCCCGCAGGGCTTCGCCAAGCACCACGGGAGAGGAGGAGGAGGGAGAGGGGTAGGGCTGCGCCAAAAGGAGACGTTCTCATGTCTGTATGGCAGCCCAAACCTCAACTATATATAGGGGGGGAGGGGGCTGCGCCCCCCTCTAGGGTTCCCACCCCCAAAGGAGGCGGCCAGCCCTAGATCCCATCAAGGGGGGCGGCCAAGGGGAGGAGAGGGGGAGGCGCCCCACTAGATGGGCCCTAACGCCCATCTGGACCTAGGGTTTGCCCCCTCCCACTCTCCCATGCGCCTTGGGCCTTGGTGGGGGGGGGGTGCACCAGCCCACCTGGGGCTGGTCCCCTCCCACACTTGGCCCACGCAGCCTTCTGGGGCTGGTGGCCCCACTTGGTGGACCCCCGGGACCCTCCCGGTGGTCCCGGTACATTACCGATATCACCCGAAACTTTTCCGGTGACCAAAACAGGACTTCCCATATATAAATCTTTACCTCCGGACCATTCTGGAACTCCTCGTGACGTCCGGGATCTCATCCGAGACTCCGAACAACATTCGGTAACCACGTACATACTTTCCCTATAACCCTAGCGTCATCGAACCTTAAGCGTGTAGACCCTACGGGTTCGGGAACCATGCAGACATGACCGAGACGTTCTCCGGTCAATAACCAACAGCGGGATCTGGATACCCATGTTGGCTCCCACATGTTCCATGATGATCTCATCAGATGGACCACGATGTCGGGGATTCAATCAATCCCGTATACAATTCCCTTTGTCTATCCACTACTAGGAAAAGGCCTACTAATGGCGCACCTAATTTGGCCATTAATGGCGCATTAGTGGTGCACCATTAGTAGCACGCCATTAGTATATTTTACTAATGGCGCACCACTGGTGCGCCATTAGTATCTGGTATACTAATGGCGCACCCCAGATGCGCCATTAGTATATACAACAGTGCGCCATTAGTATGCCTCCCAGGGGGCCATCTATACCCAGGTGCTTTGGCATACTAATGGCGCACAACAATAGGATGCGCCATTAGTAACTTCGGCATACTAATGGCGCACTGTTTATTGATGCGCCATTAGTATCCTTTGGCATACTAATGGCGCACTATGATGTGATGCGCCATTAGTATGAATATTATGTTTTTTTTAATTTTCTGTTTTTTGCCCAGGTTACAAAATGTATAATTGGACAAAATATAGACAGCACACATCAACAACAGATTCATCGAATACAATAGAAGATTAGTCTCTGAATACAATTCATCATTTTAGTCTCCGAATACAATTCATCATATTAGTCTCCGAATTGAAAAGACCGAACAAAGATAGAACATTATATTACAAGTCTCGAGACCGCGAGTTTGTCTTCACATTATAAGTCGATATCGATCATCTAAACTACCATCACATAGAAGAGAGCTGCGGTCATCACGATGAGCATCATCACGATGAAACTTGTCTTCATCCGGTTCCTCCAACGCTCCCTCCCCTCTCCCGCTAGATAGCGGTCGTATCTAGATTCGGCCTCGGCCCTAGTGGCGTACCCTTTGTAACTGTTACCGCTGAATCGGTGAACCTGTCTCCAACACTCCTCCCAGTCGTCGTAGACTCCGGGAACCTTACCCTTGTACACGACATACCACGGCATCGCTATGCAGTAGCCAAACGAAACGTTAGTACCAATTCACAGACAATACATAAGCAATATATAAGTATGCAACAGAACGATCGGAAGAGAAAAGCAAGACATTAATAGCATCGATTACATCTAAGTTGAACGACTCTCGAAACCAAAGAGACATACTACAAGTTCATTAAAGTTTAATTACAACATGAGCCAATCGATGTTTCAGAACTAGAAACAGCATCACTGCTTTCGAATCGACTCAAGGGACCGGAGCGTGGATGAAGCCGCCGTCTATCGTGGGAGTCATGAAACAACGAGCGTTGTCAGCCTGCATTTGTAGGATTGTGTCGATGTCACTGTTGGACGGTTGATTTCTGAGGTAGAACTGCCCCGAGGTACGAAGGACATCTTGATGGATGATTTCCGCAAACTCCGACTGGATGCGAAAGAATTCTTGTCTGATGTCCGCGTCCTGGATTGCCCCCAAGCTTGCGGCCCAATCTTTGAGATTATTTGGTAGGAGAAGGTGATTATGGTCCCGCACGATAGCCCGCATGTGATGGATGGCGTAGTAGGCATCCTTCTAACCGCCAGGCGGCTGCTTGACGCAGCAGAACGTCGTATTGTGAGAGAACACGTGCTTGCCGTACTTACGAATAGGCCTGGTGAAGGTGCCTCCAGATTTGACGTAGCCGGGGAGAACATCATCAAGAACCTTCTTGACATTTGTGTAGTCTACGTTCGACTGATGGTCCGGGTCGAAATACGTGGCCATGGAATATTTGGGGCTTAGGAGGATGAGCGTGCAATGTGTGTCACTGCAGAAAACACGGAATGTTAAAAGAAAAATGATCGAAATCTAAGAATTCATATGTTATGGGGCGGTTGAGGTGAGGACTTACTCGGGAAAGTAAGGCACGAGGAAGTTATCCTTATCTTGGTTTGCCAGAATGACGCCTTCGAGGTAAGAACTCGCGACTTGCCGGTCCCCAGCGCTGCCCAAGATCTTGGCACGCATGTAGAAGGGGTCGACTATCACGATGTCCGGGGTCTTGTCGCGAATGATCCGCATCTCCATACTCAGCGAAAATAGCCGAACGAAGGTGTAGTGCAGCGGATGAAGGTTCAACATAGCGTGGATGTCATCAAACCGCAGGACGATCGTACCCCCGATGGAGTTATACACAAAGCCCTTGCCCTCTGGCACCTTGGCCGCGAAAACCGGGTATGCCACATCCTTCTCTCGGAGACGCCGCTTCTCCAAAGAAAGAACACTGTCATGCAGACTCCGCATAGCACCGGTTGCAGCATCGAGCATATTTCTCGGTAGCATCGGCCTACCCGCCACATGCACCCTCCTCGAGATATCCGCAGTTGAAGGTGGCCCGTCCTGAGCACGGATCGTACTCGGTGCCGGCTGGCCCGCACCCTTGTTAGTCTTTCTTTTGCGTGCCTTCTTCTTGATCTCCTGTAATGGGACCGAGTTCTGCTCACAGACTGCCTTCTTGAGTGTGTTGGGGCTGATCATATTTGGCACCTCGCCTATCTGAGGCTCGGTGAAGTCGGCAGCTGGAGGCGTCTCCTGAGAGCTGAACTGCAGACGACGCCTGTTGCAACTTGGCTTCTCCGCGGTACCAGCTAGATCGCACACGTCTTTTGTTGGGTTGGGTTCTTGAGAAGGAGGCCCCATGAAGTCGCCACCGTCCCCATGATCGGCAAAGTACTGATCGACGTTGGCAAATGTATCGTCGTCGTCGTCGTTCTGATCCTGTGCCATATGCATGTTTGGATCCAGTGGCATAGGGATGTCCGGCACCGTTGCGGCGGTCTTGCCATGGGGCCGACTTGGCGCCGGCACGACTGGCGGTGTTGTCTTTGGGGTGGTGTCCCCCGCCCCCAAACGAATCTGGCTCTTCGGCCAAAGCAGGGGCCAGCTCAGGCAGGCGCTGAGGTTCATCACGTCATCATCGTCGGCCCCGAGGGGTCGAATCGGAGGTAACACCTCGTCGCAGCCTGGTAGCACCCGAACAGGATCGGGATCGGTGGGGAAGGCGGCGTCCTCATACAAGTGAGGTTGTTCCTCCATCTCCTGGGACAGCTTCCAGAATGGCTTGACGCTCGAACCCCCAGCCTCATCGTTGTTGGCCATGTTTCTCTCTAAATAGGAACAAAGTTTGGTCAAAAAGTTGGTTATTGTCAAGGAACAAGATCATGGTCTCATCATTTAGGGTTTGTCGACACTGAGGCATCCTAAAAGCTAAGCTTTTATCATTGAGGGTTTTTCGACGCCGAGGCACTCTAAAAGCCTAAGCTTTCATCATTTCGGTTTTTATCGACACCGAGGCACCCTAAAAGCCATGCATTAGTCACAAGTACGCCGGGCCACTTGATCCTACTTAATTACCTACTAAGATACCCCGGCCCATGCATTAGTAACAAGTACCCCATATGTCCTATTTTTAGCAAAGTCATGCTAAAATTCACGGAAAATTTCAGCATGACCTTTGCTGAAAATAGGACATATGGAGTACCCGAATTTGCCGGAACGGAAGTTAATCGACATTCCGGCAAACTCAAGGGCCTCTCGGGTGGACAAGTATACCATCATTTTTCTTTTCTATACATCTTCTTGACCATATACTACAATTGATACATCCTATCAAGAATGGTACACATCACCATATATTGCAAAGATGTACTGGTCAGCAGCAATTTTAACAAGATGTACTGGACAGCAGCAAATTGAGCAGAAAAATGTACTGGACAGCAGTATATACAGGGGGAGAGGAAGAGGGGTTGGTACCTAAACAAAATTGCTACTGTTTTTTAAAATTGCTACTGTTTTTGCTACTGTTTTTAAAATTGCTACTATTCTTTTAAAATTGCTACTGTTTTTTATACCTAAACAAAATTACCCTAGCTATATTTGCTAATATTTTTTATTTGCTACTGTTTTTATACCTAATTTTTTGGTACTGTTTTTTTAAATTGCTATTGTTTTTGCTACTACCCTAATTTCCTAAAAGATTTCTAAGTTTGCTAATTGTGCTAGATTTGCCCTAAAATTTATGCACAAAAACACAGAGAAGGCATTAGGCATTACACAAAAACACAAGGAACTGCTATAATTTACAACAGGCTTTTGGTTTCTGGAACCATTTCATGCCCAAGTGATCTGATCCTTGTACTTTTGCTACAATGATACAGTGATACAAGTAGAATATGAAGGCATTAGGCATTACAACAAAAGGAACAGAGCTGCTATATTTACAACATGCTTTGTATTATTTTATATGGGAAAATTTTTATATGATGTCATGCAGCCGTATACAAAACTGGTTATGAATTTGTTAAAAAGTATGAATTTGTCATCTAAAATTCTTGGCAGCTACCCTTCATGATTTTCCTCTTTAACATTCATATATATATATATATACATATTCATAACCAGTTTCAGTCAGTGTCTTGCACAAAGTCATGATTATTTTTACCGGGAAAATGCATCCTACTACCGGGTGTAGCTACACCCATTTTCAGTCAGTGTCTTGCACAAAGTCATGATTATTTTTCTTCATGCAGTAAACGCCTAGACCACATAAAGTGGTCAGATGTTAGGTGAAGCATCAAAATTCAATATAACTAGTTCTGGACATGGACAAGGGCTTCATTTGATCTTTTGTTGCTCTGAAGCCATAGTTTCCCTGTGTGTCTCTTTGTGCAGGTACTTGAAAAAAAATACACAACTTGATGATGTGCTCAATTTTGACTTAAGTAGAATAAAAGAGCTTGCTAACATATATAAGAGTGCAAAGAAGATTGTAAGAGTTTACAGCAACTGGGCAACGGTAGTATTTTTTCACTATAGTAGCTACTACAGATTTTTATGATGGTTCATTTTCACCAATATCTAGCTGCACTTCAACGGTAGACTATGTGATAATTTGTAAGAGTTTACAGCAACTGGGCAACAGACGGTTCCAAAAAAAGTGCACTACAGGGTTACTGAAACAAATTTATGCTGCATTATGGAAGTAATCTGTGTGGGGAGCAATTGCAGGCGCGTTTGGATAAGGCATGATGCATCCAATTGACTGCCAGAATACAAAGCTTGCCGGAGGGGGAGGTGGGGGCAGTACCTGAGGAGGCGGAGGAGGCCGGAGGGGGAGGGAGAGGTGGGGGCAGTACCTGAGGAGGCGGAGGGGGCCGGAGGGGACAAGGAGGAGGTCGGAGCGGCGCGGCGGTGGCGCGGACGAGGAGGAGGGCGAGGACGAGGACGACGGGGCGGCGGCGTCGGGAGAGGAGAGGGGAAGGGGATCGAGGGCGACGTCGAGGGGCGAGGAGGAGGTCGGGGCAGCGGCGTCGGGAGAGGAGAGGGGAAGGGGCAGCGGCGTCGGGGCGGCGGGGCGGAGACGAGGACGACGGGGCGGCGTCGAGGCGGCGGGGCAGCGGCGTCGGGAGAGGAGAGGGGAAGGGGATTGAGGGCGAGGGCGAGGGAGAGAGAGGGGATAGGTTTGGGCCGGGGATAGGTTTGGGCGAGGGCACAATACTAATGGCGCACCACCCCTCGGTGCGCCATAAGTACATCCATACTAATGGCGCACCTCACCCTGGTGCGCCATTAGTAATTTTTTTTTATTTCTGCTCGAGCCAACAGGTTATCTTCTACCTGACCTGATCCACACCAAGTTCCCTCTACTAGCTCGACTGGTCAGCAGCCAGTTCTCACACCAGGAGGTCTTGGGTTCGATTCCTAGGCTCCACAATTTTTTTTATGCATTTAAAATGCTGTTTGATATTTATTTGTGTTTAAATATGTTCAAACTTGTTTAAATCATAACAGTAATATTTTTCATAAGACAGTAATAATTTTTTAAAAAATATCATCAAACAGTAATGCCGGTGGAGCGGGGGAGGGTGCGCGGGGTGCGGGGGGCCGGTGGACCGGGGGGTGCTCGGCGGCGAGGGGGACCGGATCTGGCGAGGTGGGATAGCGATCGAGATGGAGGGGGATCGAGATCGAGTGTCCATGAAATTTAAAAGTATTCATGATAGTTCAAAAAGTGCCCATGAAATACAATCGAGAAATGAAGGCTACGATTTAAATACAATCGATCTTAGCTAGCTATCTGTTCACAATCTTCTTGCCCTTCTTTTTCGCAAATGGAGTTCTTCTGTGGAACGGACGTCCTTTAGGTAGGGTGGTCCTGCTTCTTCTTGTGGTGTATGCTGCTACTTCATCATCCTCGTCATGTTCGATTCTCGGGTCGCCGTACTTGTCGAAGTCTTGCTCATTGGCTACTCCATCCATTCCGATGATCTTCCTTTTGCCTCTCCTCACGACAACACGACTGGGCTTTGACGGGTCGGTAATGAAGAAGCATTGGTCCACTTGGGAAGCCAGTACGCATGGCTCATTTTTCGCGGTGACGTTTGCGCCTGCGGTCTTGGATTTGGCTTCGGGTATAACCATGGTGGTGAAATACCGGTCTTCTTTTAGGACGCTCTTGGCCCATCTGACACGGAACATCGGGACCTTCTCTCCAGCGTAGCTCAGCTCCCAGATCTCCTCGATCCTTCCGTAGTATCTGTCCTTGTCGTTACTGGTGTAGGATTCCATCGTTACCCCGGAGTTCTGATAACCATCGCTCTTCATGTCCTTGGCCTCGGTGTAGAATGTGTAGCCGTTGATATCGTACGCCTCATAGGTCATCAGGTTGTGCTCGGCGCCCTGTGACAAGGCGAATATGAGTTGTTCTTCCGCGGAAGAATCCTCATGTAAAGGGTACGGCAGAAGCTTCTGCTTGAACCAACGCATGAAACATGAGTTGTGCTCTTTGAGTATATCTCCGTCCGTCCTCTGTTGGCCTCGGTCATTGTACGTCTTCTTAATAAAGGTTTTGTGCTCTACCACCCAAGGATCGACCACGTCTATGTGTTGTAGCGCGACTAGGTTTGCTCTTTCAAAGTCGGCGAGTCGACCCTCGAAGTCGACATGCATTTCGCGGCGACCCTCACGGTGACCCCATCCAGCGAGCCTGCCGAGGTGCCTGTTGACGGGCAGACGAACGGGGTTCTCGATGCCTAGATAATTCGTGCAGTAGGAGATGCACTCTTCGGTCAGAAAGCCCCTGGCTATGCTTCCCTCTGGACGTGACATGTTGCGAACGTATCCTTTGATGACACCATTCATCCTTTCGAACGGCATCATGCTGTGCAGGAACGTCGGCCCAAGTTGGATGATATCGTCCACGATATGGACCAGCAGATGCACCATAACGTCGAAGAATGCGGGCGGGAAGTACATCTCAAGCTCGCATAGTATCACCACGATCTCTTCCTGTAGCCTTCTGCGTTGCCTCATGCCAACAGACTTCCGAGAGATGACGTCGAAAAAGTTGCATAGGCCAAATAGCGTTTCATGGACGTGCGCGTCCATGATCCCACGGATTGCAACTGGAAGTATCTGCGTCATCAGCACGTGACAGTCGTGAGACTTCATCCCGCTGAACTTCAGCTTCGCTAGGTCTAGGTATCTGCTTATCTTCCCCGCATAACCGTAAGGAAGTTTTACTCCTACAAGGCAGGTGAAAAACTGCTCGATCTCCTCCTGACTTAGAGTGAAGCACGCGGGAGGGTAGTCATTTCCGGTCTTCTTGGCCTTTTTGCCTTTGCGATGACTTTTCGTGTCCTGCTTCGCCTCATCATCATCATCATCATCATCATATATAGCGTGAAGCTCCTGCCTGATGCCCATTGATTTCAAGTCTGCCCTTGCTTTCGGCCCATCTTTGGTCCTCTCTGGCATCTTGAGCAGGGTACCAAGCAGACTCTCGCCCACATTCTTCGTGATATGCATGACATCAAGGCTGTGAGGCACACGGTGGATCTTCCAGTACGGCAAGTCCCAGAAAACAGACCTCGTTTTCCATACCTTCAGCAGCGGCTCTGGCGCCTTTTGCTTCTTTCCCGGTAGTGGGCAGTCTTTCCAATTTTTCAACAGCTCGTCTATTTCCTCGCCGCTCCTCGTACGCGGGCGTCCTCGGGGTTCGGTTTCACCATCGATTAGATCCTTGCGTTTTCTCCATGGGTCATCGTCGCGAAGCCACCTTCGATGTCCCATGAACACGGTTTTTGAAGACCCGGGATCTCTATCTAGCTGGCGATACGTTGTGTCATCCATGCACCTGACGCATCCAGAAAATCCGTGGACCACATGCCCCGCGACATATCCGTAACCGAGATAGTCGTGCACCGTCGTGAGCAGCGCGGCTCTCATAGGGAAATATTCTTTCTCTGCGGCGTCCCACGTATTGGCTGGCGTTTTCCACAGCATGTCAAGCTCCTCTTTCAGCAGCCCCAGATACAGATTGATGTCGTTCCCTGGTTGTTTCGGTCCTTCAATTAGCATACTCATGTGAATGTACTTCCTCTTCATGCACAACCAGGGGGGAAGGTTGTACACCCACACAAACACATGCCAGGTGCTATGTGTGCTTCTCTGGCTGCCAAACGGATTGACTCCATCGGTGCTCGCGCCCAGCATGATGTTCCTTGGATCGTTCCCAAATTCTAGGTCTTCGAAGTTCAACGCTTGCCACTGGCTCGCATCCTTAGGGTGACTCAGCATCTTGTCTTTTTTATCTATCTCCGGATCATTTGCGTCATCTTCTCGCTTCTTCTCCTCCCTATCCGCGTGCCAACGCAGGAGCTTTGCTACCTTAGGGTCCGCGAAATACCGCTGCAGACGAGCAGTGATCGGAAAGTACCACACCACTTTTCGAGGAGCTTTCTTCCTCTTCTTGTATCGAGTGACGCCGCACACCGGACATATGGTAGACTCCGCGTGCTCGTCCCGATAAATGATGCAATTGTTCATGCACACATGGTATTTCACGTGCGGTAAATCCAGAGGACACACGATTTTCTTCGCCTCCTCCAAACTGGTCGGGCACTTGTTCCCCTTGGGAAGACGTTCGTGCCAGAATGACATGTTCTCGTCGAAGCATGCGTCGGTCATTTTGTGTTTTACCTTCATCTCCAGAGCCATGAGCGTTACTTTCAGGCGGGTATCCTCGGGCCTGCATCCTTCATACAATGGAGTAACCGCGTCTAACTCAAGTTGATCCATCTTGGCTTTCTCTCGGGCGGCATCTCTTGCGTTATCCGTCTGCTTGAGAAGCAGCTCTTGAATATGAGGGTCCTGCACCCAACCCATCGATGGTCCAGCGTCGTCTGCTCCGCCGGCATCATCATCTTCATGATCATGCCCGTCGTCTGCTCGGGCATCATCATCATGTCCTGCATCTTCTACATGATGACTGTGTACAGCATCACCGTCGTGATCATCTCCTGGGGATTCTTCGTCTTCTCGCCCGCCCGAGCCACGGTGGTTGTCTTGCTGCCCTTCCTCATTTCTTGCCCGGCCCCCATGGACGACTTCATAGTCATCTTCATCACCTTGCCACCGATAGCCATCCATGAAACCACGCAAGAGCAGGTGGTCCCGCACCTGCCAGGATTCCGGGTCCGCAATAAGGCTCTTCAACTTGCATCTTCGACACGGACATCTTATCTCCGTCTCGTTCTTTTGAAGCATCTCGGCCTTCGCGGACCTCAAAAACCTATTCACGATGCCTTCGGTCATCATGCGGACCATGGTCGCCTGCGGGGTAGAGCAAAACGATATTTTAGAACCAAGAAAAAATTTGGCATGACTTTCCCTAAAAATAGGACCAAAAAGACTGCTTAATGCCAAAATTCTCGCCGAAACGGAAATGAATCAACATTCCGGCAAAATATTGGCAACTATCGCATTTCAAATACCGGTACACCTCCAAACACAAACACATATGCAACACCACAAACATATGCAACACCATGAACATACATAGATCTAGCTAGGCCATAAAAAGTGCATGTGCACATTTTTGTAGGGAGAACAACATAAATATAGCTTCCCCCCTTACTTACCTATCAAAACAAGGTAATTTAACCACTTAAATTGAATGAATCTATGGTGGAAATGAGGTGAAAAAGAGGAGGCACCCGAGACAAGGAGGAGGTGGAGAGAATGAAGTCGGGAGAAAGTGAGTGTGGGTAGGAGAGGCTGTCCAAAATATCTTGTTGCTGCCCACTTACTAATGGCGCACCAACTCTAAATGCGCCATTAGTAATCCAGGTTACTAGTGGCGCACCTTCTGGTGGTGCGCCATTAGTATGTTTGGACAGTCGCACTAGTTAAATTTTTTTTTTGATACTAATAGCGCACCCAGGGCCAGGTGCGCCATTACTAGTTACAACTAGTAATGGCGCACTGTGTCTGGATGCGCCACTAGTATGTTTGGACAGGCGCACTAGTTAAAAAAAAATTGATACTAATGGCGCACCCTGGGCCAGGTGCGCCATTACTAGTTACAACTAGTAATGACGCACTGTGTCTGGATGCGCCATTAGTATGTTTGGACAGGCACACTAGTTAAATTTTTTTTTATACTAATGGCGCACACTGGGCCAGGTGCGCCATTACTAGTTACAACTAGTAATGGCGCACTATGTCTGGATGCGCCATTAGTATGTTTGGACAGGCGCACTAGTTAAATTATTTTTTTGATACTAATGGCGCACCCTGGGCCAGGTGCGCCATTAGTAGTTTCAACTCTAATGGCGTATCAGAAGGTGGTGCGCCATTAGTATATACTAATGGCGCACCGCTTGTCTGGTGCGCCATTAGTGTCAATCCCATCTATAGCCCTTTTTCTAGTAGTGGTCGATATGTTACTTGCCCGAGATTCGATCGTCGGTATCCCTATACCTTGTTCAATCTCGTTACCGGCAAGTCTCTTTACTCGTTCCGTAACTCACATCATCCCGTGATCAACTCCTTGGTCACATTGTGCACATTATGATGATGTCCTACCGAGTGGGCCCAGAGATACCTCTCCGTTTATACGGAGTGACAAATCCCAGTCTCGATTCGTGCCAACCCAACAGACACTTTCGGAGATACCTGTAGTGTACCTTTATAGCCACCCAGTTACGTTGTGATGTTTGGTACACCCAAAGCATTCCTACGGTATCCGGGAGTTGCACAATCTCATGGTCTAAGGAAATGATACTTGACATTAGAAAAGCTCTGAGCAAACGAACTACACGATCTTGTGCTAGGCTTAGGATTGGGTCTTGTCCATCACATCATTCTCCTAATGATGTGATCCCGTTATCAACGACATCCAATGTCCATGGTCAGGAAACCGTAACCATCTATTGATCAACGAGCTAGTCAACTAGAGGCTTACTAGGGACATGGTGTTGTCTATGTATCTACACATGTATCTGAGTTTCCTATCAATACAATTCTAGCATGGATAATAAACGATTATCATGAACAAGGAAATATAATAATAACCTATTTATTATTGCCTCTAGGGCATATTTCCAACACTATCAGTATTGCGCGGGACCCTGTGAAGCATGAGCTTACCAAGCATATTGGTGTTGATGCTTATTATGTGCGCGCTGCTGTGCAGGATCATGTTATTGCTCTTCAGTATGTGCCTTCCGAGTTACAGCTAACGGACTTCTTCACGAAGGCGCAGACTAGAGCGCAACATAGATTTCACCTCTCCAAAATCAGTGTTGTGGAGCCACCATGAGTTTGAGGGGGGGTGTTAGAGTTATATTGATGATGGCCTTCGGCCTTTTGTATTCTTACCTTTTGGCATCCTCATGTACATCATATATATGGTGGCTTTGGCCTCCTAGTAATAGAAGTTGCTTTCCTAACAGAATTATCTCCACAAAATTCAGTGTATAAAGGGTACGGAATTTCCTACAGGGTTTTGATCAAACAAATAGCTCTTAGTAAGTTGTGATGTCAAAAATGAAGAAGTTCTTAGTAAGTTGCAGTGCAACTTTAAGCCACTCATGGGTCAAACCTCATACTTAGTATAATTAAAAGTTTACAGATCACCAAGATGATGAACACAATCAAAGAATATCACAAACTGCCATTAACCTACAAATCTGAGTATAACTATGGCCTCCCGCAAAAAAGGAGAGTACAACTGTGGCAATTCGAACTGCTACAAATAGCAGGAAGTGCAAGTTATACCAATTTTTTAGGTTATCAAACTTAGTCGACTATTCTACTCATATGTGAAGTTTCGTGCTGAAATGACACATGTGGTATTCTTAGCAAAGAAAATAAAATCGACCTCCAAATTACTTTCTAACACGATCTTTTTTATGCCAGTGAATTTGATTTTGGTCTTTGCCAAGAATATCATGGATGTCATTTCTCTGTGAACTTCACACGTGAGTAGAACACTCAACCATGTATGTTACAAAAAACAATTCAGAACTGATTGATTTTCTAGATTTTTTTGATTTTACTATTTAAAGTAGGTGCATGTTGAACCATGTTCCAAAGGCCGCGTCCGAACAAAAACAAGAATAATTATGAAGACTTAACATATGTGGCCCATGGGCCTGACACGGATAAATGCATATCTAAACATGTTTCCCGTTGAAGCGGAAACGCGCACCCCCGTGCCCACACGCGCCCTGTTGGGCTGGCCCATCTGCGGGACGGGATGCACCCTATTATGTTCGTTCTTTTTTATTTTCTATTTTCTGTTTTCCCTTTAAAAATAATCCAGGATTAAAAAAAGTTCCAACTTTCTAAATAATTGCGGAAAATAATGTTCAAGAAATGATAAAATGATCATGAATTCAGAAAAAAAAATGTTCATGCTTTTTTAAAAACTGTTTGAGAAATCATAAAATGTTTGAAAATTTAAAAACTGTTCATGATTTCAAAAAATATTCCCCAAGGGTGCTGCTGGCCACTTACTTCTCTGTAACTTGACAGCGCAGAAGCTTGTGGGCTAGAGTAGGATTCGTTCCCCAAGCAGGCATGTCGTCTGAGTCATGCGATAGTAAAAATAAATATTTATTTCAAACCCGATGGGTGCCCTAATGGGTCGGGTCGCCTCTCGGATTCGGGCATGCGGCAGTAAAAATAAATATTTATTTCAAACCCAATGGGTGCCCTAATGGGCCGGGTTGCCTCTCGGATTCGGCATGGGTCTGAGTTAAGACCCATGGGTAGGGTAGTGTGTCTGCTCCTATGCCCATTAGCTATTTGGGCATGGGTTCGACAGAGCTCAACCCGGTCAAACCCGACCCGACCGCCGGCTTGAATTGGGTTCATATAGGGTGATCCCTATTTGGCGCATTGGTCACCACCGAGCGACCTAGCACGCGACCCCTCCAACGCCCGATCCAATGGGCCAACCCATTTAGGGGTTATTCCCCATTGGTTTTTTCATTTTTTTGTTTTCTTTCTTTCTTTTCCTTTTTCATTTCCTTCCTGGTTTTTCTTTTTTATTTTTATTTTCATTCTCATTCCTCTTTCTTCTTTCTTTATTTTTATAAGTTTGCAAGCATCTATCAATTTTGTGAATGTTTGTTCGAAAATTCTAAAATAAATCCAGGATAAATGCGAGCATCAGGACTTGAATCCTGGTGGGCTGAGGTACCACTGTCCACCTAACCATCCCCCACAGGTTGGTTTCACATCATACCTCTAGGCTAAGAGAAAACGTAATAACACTGGTGCATATAGAAGACAAGTAGAAACATAAGCATACCTTTTTCTATAAGCGTATGTGCGTACAATAACTCATACAATGTTTTAAGCCAAGTTACGTGACTTAAGTTGGAGATGATTGTACAAGAACTTGGGTTTGTGATTAATACTGGCTCGTGGATTACAATTTTACAACAAAATTCACATGTATGTGTGACTGTCTGTCCTCAGCAAATATGATATTTTATAAAAAAATTTGAAACGAACAACTATTTTTTGTTAAGTTTACAACATTATGTTCGTAAGAATGCCCCTCAAAAAGAATGTTCGTACGATTGCACAAGCTAACATGAATATAATTCTAATTGTACGCGGCAACTTAGATGACAAAGATACATCTATAAAAATCATCGCTGGTTATCGCCCGGGAAATGCCCGAACATTACTGTTTTGCTTGCCCTGCTGTTGGGTATCTTTGTCTTTCATAGAACTCTAGGCACAACGACTCCATGCTGCGAACTGCCTGTAACTGCTATGTGGTTTCTCCGTTGTGTGTAGCCCGCCAACAACACGCATACATGTCCTTACCTGATGGTTGTTGCACTAGGCAGACGAAAATTGTCCAGTGTCGGTATTATGTATGGCAGAACCAAAGTCAGACATAATATACATCAAAATTCTCTCTTTTGGAGCACTTTCCCCCCACTCCCCCTTGCCCTGTATTCGCATTCTCCCGATCCGATGCCACCGCTCTACCACTTCGGCCGCCGACCAGGCCTTGCTGAACATCCACCGCCCAGCCTTGTTGAATGCCCGTCTTGGAGTACACAACAGTCACCCTAGATACGTCTACAACCAGGAGGTATTCTTTGTCCCTTCTGACGCCGTCCATGGCAGACACCACACCCGGCAATTATTTGGCCAAATGCCAATGAGAATTTACCGTTGTTTACTTTGAAGCAAGCACGATGGCGGCATACTCGATGATGGAGAATGAGTTGTTGTACGATGCTTGGTTGGCCAGAAGTGCGTACTTTGTAGGCATGAGGCAAGGGGACACAATGTTTTTGCAAAATATGCATTCCTGGTTTCATGACCAAAAGCACTTTGCGCCCTAGAACTTGCACATGATCCATGAACACAATGTGAAGGTGCTAGCCCATATGTAGTACACCATCTCAAACTCCGTCATGAAGTACTGCAGTGCAATCGCATGGGTGGAAAGAGGGTGGCCACTGACGTGTCAATCATGGAGATCGTAAGTTTTTTTTCTTGTTGCTCTACATGTTGGTCAATTAATCGATTTACTCAACGGAGGACAGGCCATTCATGTTGATGATCACCTTATTGTATAGCCTGGATGCGCGGTCGTGCTGTATCAAACAACATAGGGCAGGCCATTCGTGTTGATGCATTGTTGGATGAAGCTCAAGGGGTACAGTGTGTGGATGAACAACACTTAGTGCCCTACAACTTGTTGAACATCTGGTTATTTTGAATGTAATATTTATATTCGAACTATTGTTGCACTAGAGTGATTGATGCTATTTATGGCTGAATTATGTTTTTTTCTATAATTCTTTTGTGTGCTCCGGACATAAGGGGGGAATTAAAGGGCGGACATTTGGTGCACAGAGTTGGATGGCTGACTCTCGTATCTGTGTTCTGGCGTGTCCATGAACGTTTAGTGGGTCCGATTTAAAGTGCGCAATTGGAGATGCCCTTATTACAAGCTCTAGGGCAAAAATGAAATATTAAAAAGATCCAAAAGTCAAGCAACTGTGAATCCGTGAGAAGGAGGAACCTAAGTGCTGACCCAAAAAAAGAAAAAAAGACAAGAACGATGTTCCGTTCACGAGTCGCAGTGCCGTACGTGTCCGATACCGACTCAACCACGTACGATCAGCCGGTGACCAAAACAGGACTTCCCATATATAAATCTTTACCTCCGGACCATTCTGGAACTCCTCGTGACGTCCGGGATCTCATCCAGGACTCCGAACAACATTCGGTAACCACGTATATCTATTCCCTATAACCCTAGCGTCATCGAACCTTAAGTGTGTAGACCCTACGGGTTCGGGAACCATGCAGTCATGACCGAGACGTTCTCCGGCCAATAACCAACAGCGGGATCTGGATACCCATGTTGGCTCCCACATGTTCCACGATGATCTCATCGGATGAACCACGATGTCGGGGATTCAATCAATCCTGTATACAATTCCCTTTGTCTATCGGTATGTTACTTGCCCGAGATTCGATCGTCGGTATCCCGATACCTTGTTCAATCTCGTTACCGGCAAGTCTCTTTACTCGTTCCGTAACTCACATCATCCCGTGATCAACTCCTTGGTCACATTGTGCACATTATGATGATGTCCTACCGAGTGGGCCCAGAGATACCTCTCCGTTTACACGGAGTGACAAATCCCAGTCTCGATTCGTGCCAACCCAACAGACACTTTCGGAGATACCTGTAGTGTACCTTTATAGCCACCCAGTTACGTTGTGATGTTTGGTACACCCAAAGCATTCCTACGGTATCCGGGAGTTGCACAATCTCATGGTCTAAGGAAATGATACTTGACATTAGAAAAGCTCTAAGCAAACGAACTACACGATCTTGTGCTAGGCTTAGGATTGGGTCTTGTCCATCACATCATTCTCCTAATGATGTGATCCCGTTATCAACGACATCCAATGTCCATGGTCAGGAAACCGTAACCATCTATTGATCAACGAGCTAGTCAACTAGAGGCTTACTAGGGACATGGTGTTGTCTATGTATCCACACATGTATCTGAGTTTCCTATCAATACAATTCTAGCATGGATAATAAACGATTATCATGAACAAGGAAATATAATAATAACCTATTTATTTTTGCCTCTAGGGCATATTTCCAACAGTCTCCCACTTGCACTAGAGTCAATAATCTAGTTCACATCACCATGTGATTAACACTGACAGGTCACATCACTATGTGACCAACACCCAAGAGTTTACTAGAGTCAACAATCTAGTTCACATCTCTATGTGATTAACACTCAATGAGTTCTGGTTTGATCATGTTATGCTTGTGAGAGAGGTTATTAGTCAACGGGTCTGAACCTTTCAGATCCGTGTGTGCTTTACGAATATCTATGTCATCTTGTGGATGCTACCACGCGCTACTTGGAGCCATTTCAAGTATCTGCTCTACTATACGAATCCGGTTTACTACTCAGAGTCATCCGGATTAGTGTCAAAGTTCGCATCGACGTAACCCTTTACGACGAACTCCTTTTCACCTCCATAATTGAGAAAATTCCTTAGTCCACTAGATACTAAGGTTAAGTTCGACCGCTGTCATCTGATCCATTTCCGGATCACTATTGTACCCCTTGACCAACTCATGGCAAGGCACACTTCAAGTGCGGTACACAGCATAGCATACTGTAGAGCCTACGTCTAAAGTATAGGGGACGACCTTCGTCCTTTCTCTCTCTTCTGCTGTGGTCAGGTCTTGAGTCTTACTCAATACTCACACCTTGTAACACAGCCAAGAACTCCTTCTTTGCTGATCTATTTTGAACTCTTTCAAAATCATGTCAAGGTGTGCGTTCTTTGAAAGTATCATCAGGCGTCTTGATCTATCTCTATAGATCTTGATGTCCAATATGCAAGCAGCTTTTATCCAGGTCTTCCTTTGAAAAAACTCCTTTCAAACAACCCTTTATGCTTTCCAGAAATTTTACATCATTTCGGATCAACAATATGTCATTCACATATACTTATCAGAAATGTTGTAGCGCTCCCACTCACTTTATTGTAAATACAAGTTTCTAACAAACTTTGTATAAACCCAAAAACTTTGATCACTCCATCAAAGCGTATATTTTGACTCCGAGATGCTTGCTCTAATCCATGGAAGGATCACTGGAGCTAGCATACATTTTAGCATCCTTAGGATCGACAAAACCTTTCTGATTGTATCACATACAACCTTTCCTTACAAAAACTGGTAAGTAAACTTGTTTTGACATCCATCTGCCAGATTTCATAAATGCAGCTAGTGCTAACATGATTCCGACGGACTTAAGCATCGCTACGGATGAGAAAATCTCATCGTAGTCAACTCCTTGAACTTGTGGAAATACTCTTTGCCACAAGTCGAGCTTCATAGACGGTAACATTACCGTCCACGTCCGTCTTCTTCTCAAAGATCCATTTATCTCAGATTTCATGGCTTCTAACCATTTGTCGGAATATGGGCCCACCATCGCTTCTCCATAGCTCATAGGTTCATCGTTGTCCAACAACATGACTTCCAAGACAGGATCACGTACTACTCTGAAGTAGCACGCATCCTCGTCGTCCTACGAGGTTTGGTAGTGACTTGATCCGAAGTTTCATGATCACTATCATAAGCTTCCACTTCAATTGGTGTAGGTGCCACAGGAACAACTTCCTGTGCCCTGCTACACACTAGTTGAAGTGACGGTTCAATAACCTTATCAAGTCTCCACCATCCTCCCACTCAATTCTTTCGAGAGAAACTTTTCCTCGAGAAAGGACCTGTTTCTAGAAGCAATTACTTTTGCTTCCAGATCTGAAATAGGAGGTATACCCAACTGTTTTGGGTTTTCTATGAAGATGCATTTATCCGCTTTGGGTTCAAGCTTATCAGCCTGAAACTTTTTCACATAAGCATCGCAGCCCCAAACTTTTAAGGAACGACAACTTAGGTTTCTCTAAACGGTGTTGTCTCAACGGAATTGCGTGGTGCCCCTTTTAAAGTGAATGCGGTTGTCTCTAATGCCTAACCCATAAACGATAGTGGTAATTTGATAAGAGACATCATGGTATGCACCATATCCAATAGGGTGCAGCTATGATGTTCGGACACACCATCACACTATGGTGTTCCAGGCGGTATTAATTGTGAAACACTTTCCACAATGTCTTAATTGTGTGCCAAACTCGTAACTCAGATACTCATCTCTATGATCATATCACAGACATTTTTTCCTCTTGTCACGACGATCTTCAACTTCACTCTGAAATTACTTGAACCTTTCAATAATTCAGACTTGTGTTTCATCAAGTAAATACACTCAGCGTCTACTCAAATCATCTGTGAAGTAAGAACATAACGATATCCACTGCATGCCTCAGCACTCATTGGACTGCATACATCAAAATGTATTACTTCCAATAAGTTGCTCTCTCGTTCCATCTTACTGAAAACGAGGCCTTTCAGTCATCTTGCCCATGTGGTATGATTTGCATGTCTCAAGTGATTCAAAATCAAGTGAGTCCGAATGATCCATCTGCATGGAGTTTCTTCACGCATGTATACCAATAGACATGGTTCGCATGTCTCAATCCTTTCAAAAACGAGTGAGTCCAAAGATCCATCTACATGGAGCTTCTTCATGCGTTCTATACCGATATGACTCAAGTGGCAGTGCCACAAGTATGTGTTACTATCATTACTATCTTATATCTTTTGGCATGAACATGTGTATCACTACGATCGAGATTCATTTTAGGTGCAAGACCATTGAAGGTATTATTCAAATAAACAGAGTAACCATTATTCTCCTTAAAAGAATAACCGTATTGCGATAAACATAATCCAATCATGCTCAACGCAAACACCAAATCTCGATGGTAGACGGAGCATGCGATGCTTGATCACATCAACCTTGGAAACACTTCCAACACATATCGTCATCTCACCTTTAGCTAGTCTCCGTTTATTCCGCAGCTTTTATTTCGAGTTACTAACACTTAGCAACCGAACCGGTATCTAATACCCTGGTGCTGCTGGGAGTACTAGTAAAGTACACATTCATATAACGTATATCCAATATACTTCTGTCGACCTTGCCTGCCCTCTCATCTACCAAGTATCTAGGGTAGTACTGCTTCAGTGACCGTTCCCCTCATTACAGAAGCACTTAGTCTCGGGTTTGGGTTCAACCTTGGGTTTCTTCACTAGAGCAGCAAACGACTTGCTGTTTCATGAAGTATCCCTTTTGCCCTTGCCCTTCTTAAACCAGTGGTTTTACTAACCATCAACAATTGATGCTCCTTCTTGATTTCTACTCTCGCGGTGTCAAACATCGCGAATAGCTCAAGGATCATCATAACCATCCCTGATATGTTACAGTTCATCACGAAGCTCTACTAGCTTGGTGGCAGTGAATATGGAGAACTATTACTATCTTATCTGGGAGATTAACTCCCACTCGATTCAATCGATTGTGGCAGTCAGACAATCTGAGCACATGCTCAACGATTGAGCTTTTCTCCCTTAGTCTGCAGGCTTAAGAAACTTGTTAGAGGTCTCATACCTCTTGACGTGGGCACTAGTCTGAAATCCCAATTTCAGTCTTCGGAACATCTCATATGTTCTGCGACGTTTCAAAACGTCTTTGGTGCCACAATTCTAAACCATTAGCATTACTCACTGAACTATCACGTAGTCATCAAAACGTGTATGTCAAATGTTTCGTAACATCTACAGACGACGCTGAGGTCCAGCACACCGAGCGGTGCATTAAGGACATAAGCCTTCTGTGCAGCAATGAGGACAATCCTCAGTTTACGGACCCAGTCCGCATAATTGCTACTACCAACTTTCAACTAAATTTTCTCTAGGAACATATCTTAAACAGTAGAACTGAAGCGCAAGATATGACATAATTTGCAAAGGTTTTTGACTATGTTCATGATAATGAAGTTCATCTGATTATTGAACTCCCACTCAGATAGACATCCCTCTAGTCATCTAAGTGATACATGATCCGAGTCAAACTAGGCCGTGTCCGATCATCACGTGAGACGGACTAGTCATCATCGGTGAACATCTCCATGTTGATCGTATCTGCTATACGACTCATGTTCGACCTTTCGGTCTCTTGTGTTCCGAGGCCATGTCTGTACATGCTAGGCTCGTCAAGTCAACCTAAGTGTTTCGCATGTGTTCCGAGGCCATGTCTGTACATGCTAGGCTCGTCAACACCCATTGTATTCGAACGTTAGAATCTATCACACCCGATCATCACGTGGTGCTTCGAAACAACGAACCTTCGCAACGGTGCACAGTTAGGGGGAACACGTCTCTTGAAATTTTTAGTGAGGGATCATCTTATTTATGCTACCGTCGTTCTAAGCAAATAAGATGCATAACATGATAAACATCACATGTAATCAAATAGTGACATGATATGGCCAATATCATTTTGCTCCTTTGATCTCCATCTTCGGGGCACCATGATCATCTTTGTCACCGGCATGACACCATGATCTCCATCATCATGATCTCCATCATTGTGTCTTCATGAAGTTGTCACGCCAACGATTACTTCTACTTCTATGGCTAACGCGCTTAGCAATAAAGTAAATTAATTTACATGGCGTTATTCAATGACACGCAGGTCATACAAAAAATAAAGACAACTCCTATGGCTCCTGCCGGTTGTCATACTCATCGACATGCAAGTCGTGATTCCTATTACAAGAATATGATCAATCTCATACATCACATATATCATTAATCACATCTTCTGGCCATATCACATCACATAGCACATGCTGCAAAAACAAGTTAGACGTCCTCTAATTGTTGTTGCAAGTTTTTTTATGTGGCTTGTATAGGTTTCTAGCAAGAACGTTTCTTACCTACGTAAAACCACAACGTGATATGCCAATTTCTATTTACCCTTCATAAGGACCCTTTTCATCGAATCCGTTCCGACTAAAGTGGGAGAGACAGACACCCGCTAGCCACCTTATGCAACTAGTGCATGTCAGTCGGTGGAACCTGTCTCACGTAAGCGTACGTGAAAGGTCGGTCCGGGCCGC
The DNA here is from genome assembly GCF_018294505.1 of Triticum aestivum. Taxonomy (NCBI): domain Eukaryota; kingdom Viridiplantae; phylum Streptophyta; class Magnoliopsida; order Poales; family Poaceae; genus Triticum; species Triticum aestivum. Next base: position 531,490,724 of record NC_057808.1, on the reverse strand, counting down.
TTCATCCCACAATGCCGCCGAAACAAGATAAGACTAGTAGCGGCAAGAAGAATTGGCAACATCTACGCCCATAACTACTTTGTGTTCTACTCGTGCATAGAAACTACGCATAGACCTAGCTCATGATGCCACTGTTGGGGAACGTAGCAGAAATTCAAAATTTTCTACGCATCACCAAGATCAATCTATGGAGTAATCTAGCAACGAGGGGAAGGGGAGTGCATCTACATACCCTTGTAGATCGCGATGCGAAAGCGTTGCAAGAACGCGGATGAAGTAGTCGTACTCGTAGCGATTCAGATCGCGGTTGATTCCGATCTAAGCACCGAAGAACGGTGCCTCCGCGTTCAACACACGTGCAGCCCGGTGACGTCTCCCACACCTTGATCCAGCAAGGAGAGAGGGAGAGGTTGGGGAAGACTCCATCCAGCAGCAACACGACGGCGTGGTGGTGGTGGAGGAGCGTGGCAATCCCGCAGGGCTTTGCCAAGCACCACGGGAGAGGAGGAGGAGGGGGAGGGGTAGGGCTGCGCCAAAAGGAGACGTTCTCATGTCTGTATGGCAGCCCAAACCTCAACTATATATAGGGGGGGAGGGGGCTGCGCCCCCCTCTAGGGTTCCCACCCCCAGAGGAGGCGGCCAGCCTTAGATCCCATCAAGGGGGGCGGCCAAGGGGAGGAGAGGGGGAGGCGCCCCACTAGATGGGCCCTAAGGCCCATCTGGACCTAGGGTTTGCCCCCTCCCACTCTCCCATGCGCCTTGGGCCTTGGTGGGGGGGCGCACCAGCCCACCTGGGGCTGGTCCCCTCCCACACGTGGCCCACGCAGCCTTCTGGGGCTGGTGGCCCCACTTGGTGGACCCCCGGGACCCTCCCGGTGGTCCCGGTACATTACCGATATCACCCGAAACTTTTCCGGTGACCAAAACAGGACTTCCCATATATAAATCTTTACCTCCGGACCATTCCGGAACTCCTCGTGACGTCTGGGATCTCATCCGGGACTCCGAACAACATTCGGTAACCACGTACATACTTTCCCTATAACCCTAGCGTCATCGAACCTTAAGCGTGTAGACCCTACGGGTTCGGGAACCATGCAGACATGACCGAGACGTTCTCCGGTCAATAACCAACAGCGGGATCTGGATACCCATGTTGGCTCCCACATGTTCCACGATGATCTCATCAGATGAACCACGATGTCGGGGATTCAATCAATCCCGTATACAATTCCCTTTGTCGATCGATATGTTACTTGCCCGAGATTCGATCGTCGGTATCCCTATACCTTGTTCAATCTCGTTACCGGCAAGTCTCTTTACTCGTTCCGTAACTCACATCATCCCGTGATCAACTCCTTGGTCACATTGTGCACATAATGATGATGTCCTACCGAGTGGGCCCAGAGATACCTCTCCGTTTACACGGAGTGACAAATCCCAGTCTCGATTCGTGCCAACCCAACAGACACTTTCGGAGATACCTGTAGTGCACCTTTATAGTCACCCAGTTACGTTGTGACGTTTGGTACACCCAAAGCATTCCTACGGTATCCGGGAGTTGCACAATCTCATGGTCTAAGGAAATGATACTTGACATTAGAAAAGCTCTGAGCAAACGAACTACACGATCTTGTGCTAGGCTTAGGATTGGGTCTTGTCCATCACATCATTCTCCTAATGATGTGATCCCGTTATCAACGACATCCAATGTCCATGGTCAGGAAACCGTAACCATCTATTGATCAACGAGCTAGTCAACTAGAGGCTTACTAGGGACATGGTGTTGTCTATGTATCCACACATGTATCTGAGTTTCCTATCAATACAATTCTAGCATGGATAATAAACTATTATCATGAACAAGGAAATATAATAATAACCTATTTATTATTGCCTCTAGGGCATATTTCCAACAGGGTTGCCATATACTCTGCTCCTGGCGAGGTTACTAACATAGGGGTTTTGAGGACTTGGGTGGACATCTTAAACTTATTCACAAATCCCCTTGATATGTATGAATGCGATGCACCAGTATCGAAAGGAACGGTTGCAGTAAATGACTTAACCAAAAACTTACCTATTACTGCATCAGGCTGTGCTTCAACCTCCTCCACGCTCACGTGGTTCACATGTCCTTTGTTGAACGGGTTCGGCTTCTTCCCAGAGCTTCCATTGCCACTTCCATTTTGGGCTTCAGGATAATCAGTTGAATAGTGTCCAGTCTTCTGGCACTTGAAGCAAGTAATGTGACTTAGATCCCTCTTGGTTGGGGTAGATGGGTTAGTACGGTTCTGTCCGTTGCTTCCTCCATTCCCATTACCATTCTTGGAGCCATTATGGTTGTGCAAACTACCTCCTCCATGGGTATGCTGAAACTGTCCTCCCGGCTTCGGGGCAAACCGTGGCTTCTGCTGAGCTCCAGAATTGTACTTCCCTTGTCCATACTTCCTTTTATGGTTTTCAATCTGCTGTTGCTTCCCTTCAATCATGAGAGCTCTATCTACCAACTCCTGGTAGTTGTTGAAGGTTGCTACCATCAACTGCATGCTCAGTTCATCATTCAGTCCTTCCAAAAATTTCTCCTGCTTGGCAGCATCTGTAGCAACGTCATCTGGTGCATAACGTGCTAACTTACTGAAATCCTCCACATACTGGCCTACGGTGCGTCCTCCTTGGCGTAGGGTGCGAAACTCACGCTTCTTCATAGCCATAGCTCCTGCTGAAACATGAGCTGTTCGGAAAGCTTGCTGAAACTGATCCCATGTGACAGTGTCAATGGGGTGCGTGGCTGTGTAATTCTCCCACCATGATGCTGCGGGTCCATCAAGCTGATGTGCGGCAAAACGCACTCTTTCCGCATCTGTGCATCCTGGAGTGGTCAACTCCCTTCCAACTTTGCGGAGCCAATCATCTGCAACAATCGGCTCGGTGCTACTGGAAAACACCGGCGGGTTTAGCCTCAAGAAACGGGCTAAGTGATCAACAGGTGGTGGTGGCGGTGGGTTGTTGTTGTTGTTGTTGCCTTGGTTCTGCACTAGCACTTGCATCAGGGCATTCTGTTGCTGAATCAACTGGGTGATCTCTGGTGGGAAAACAAATCCGGTGTCGCGTCTCGAAGGCATCTGATAGGTTTAGAAAAGATGAGAGTTGAGAATAGAATGAGGTCTAGAGGGAAAACACTACCCATATGCTCATGAGACAAATACAATCAATATCACTCAATTAATTCAAACAAGGCAGAACAATCGATCTAACTAGCGTTACAAAGTGCTCGAACTATACTATTAAATGGGGGAAAAACTACTACTGATATGGTGGTCTACTAGAAATTCTGATCCGTTGAAGACTCCATGATGTCTGCTCCAGCTTCGTCAACAAAGTCATCTTCACTTGGTTCCGAGTCGGTGTCGTCGTTGATGATGTAGTTATCCGGACAAGTGCATTCGTCAACTTCTACTTTTGGCACTGGATTTCCCATGAATACTCCAATCTTCTTCTCCAGGTCGTCATTCTTCCCTACTAGTGCGATGATTTCCTCCATATAATCCTCGCGTGTAGCCTTGAGTTCTTCTTCCAGCTCCTTGATCTTCCTCAATGCCTTCTTCAGTTCTTCCTTGTCCGTGCACATCTGGTTCTCCCGGCGACGAATATATTGGTTCTGTTCCTGGATGAAAGCTGCGATTGATCCATCCTTCTTGGTTCTGATCATCTCCCATTGCGGGTCTCGACGTCCACAAATCTGATAAATGGTATCCTTAAGCTCCTGGTGGTAGACTTCTCCAATGCGTCCCATAGCGATGTGAGCGGCCATGCTCTTCCCTAAACTCCAGGTTGGTGCTTCAAAAACCAATCATATAGGTTCAGTAACTGGCACAAACGTCCTTCCTGGAATGAGAACTAGAATCTTCCAGCTCTCCTCTTCGGGTAGTGTGGCGTTGTAGGTTCCAGTGATGCTTGGTATTCCTATGTTCAAGTACTTGGTGACTTCCTTCAAGTGTCGACCAAACGGCGTGTCTTCATCTGGTTGCATGAACTTGCTCCTTGCATCCGCCATTCCTAAAAGAGTAGAAAAAGGAGAGGGGTCAGAAATGAGAAGAGAGAAGCTTTCTAGGGTTTTAGCTTAGTGGTCGTGTCCTACAGTCAGCGTGTGCTCTGATACCAACTTTGTAGCGACCAGACCTCAAATGGTCTGTGCTGCTGTGCACCAGTGTCATCCCTGGATCAGTAATGCTGACACGCACAGCACAAATGGAGGATTTATAACAGAGTAGCAATCACACACTTATTACATCGAATATCTCCAAAGAGATTAAGTATGATAAACATGGCTTAAGGCCATCTAAAACGGTAACAACGGAAGACTTGGAAGATAAGTGAGTCCATCAACTCCAGCGGCATCACTGAGTATAAAACCACGACCTAAGGCACCTTACTCGTCGTCTGAAAAGTCTGCAACATGAAACGTTGTAGCCCGAAAACGGGTCAGCACATGGAATATGCTGGCAAAGTAACACATAGAGAATAATGAACAATAATAATGCTATACTACATGCATATATGGCTGGTGGAAAGCTCTATGGTTACAGTTTTGCGAAAAGCCAATTTTTCCCTACTACAAAGGAATAAATTTTATTTAACTATCATGGTGGTTGTTAAACATTGAGAAGGTACCTCCAACTCAATCCCAATTAAGTGTCGTCATTAACCCAACAAAATTAATTAAGAGTAACATGGTGATGAGATTCAAATGATAATCCAGGTACTAGATACTCAAGTTGTCCATAACCGGGGACACGGCTAACCATGATTAGTTTGTACACTCTGCAGAGGTTTGCGCACTTTTCCCCGCAAGACTCGATCGCCTCCGCTTGATTCTCGCACTACATGATGTTTGAGAAACGGATGACCGAGACACAGTCTTTCAGAAACAATCACTCTCTACTCTGGGTGGACCGGTACACCTACTTTCCCCTACATCTGCTAGCCCACCACTTCAAGAGGTCATGTAACCTACTCAGCTATGCTAGAGCCCATAATAGCTTGTGGCTGCACACGGAAGTTTCTAGCATGAATAATCTTATGATCCCTTTGAGCCTGGGTGGCGGACCTTATACATACAGGCAACACTGGGTTCTCCAGGTGCCTCAATCCACCCAGATGTGAGTTTTAGTTGCCACCTTAGGTAAACCATTATTAACAATCTCACATCTGTCATGAATATCACTCAACCCAATCCACGTCTACGAGCATAGCATGGCAATATAATAGCAACGTAGAAGTAACTCCCAAGGGTTTGATAATAAAACAGGTAATAGGTACTATCTCAACTACTTCCCAATACCCACAGTTTAATTTGATCCTAAACATGCAATGTTTGAGGAATAGGACTAATGCAATAAAACTGGGTATGGAAGGTACATGATCAAAGTGTTACTTGCCTTGCTGATGATCCGCGAAACCTAGCGATTCGAAGTAACACGCGGCACACTCCGGGTACTCTATCGCAAACAAACAAGCATACAATCAGTACTCAACTAATGCACAGGTAAAACTCGAATGAAAGATCCAACCAGAAAGTTCAACTTAAGAACTCCGGTTTGCAAAAAGAATCAACTCGAACGAAGCAACGAAAGTCAAACGGCGAAAGAAAGAAGCTTCGTTTACTAATCTGGATCTAGGTCAAATTTTACTGTAGCAAAAACTTGTTTGAGTAGGTTAAACGGAAAGAGAATTTCGAGAAGAAACTCTAGGCGCTTGAATCGCCTGATTCCGATAAACGAGCGAAAAGTTAAACAGAAACGAAGATTCGATCAGAAATCGAATCTGAGATAATCGCAGAAAAATCCGACGAAAAAGAAAAACGGACGAACGGTTAAAGAACGGACGTTCGTTAACAGAGAAAAACCGACGAACGCGTTCGTTAAAACGAACGGTTCGGTGAACGCTCGCAAAATAACAAAACCGAAAAAATACCGATCTAGGTTTTTTTTAAACGAACGGTTTTTTTTAAAGAAAACCGGCAACGGCGAGGTGCGGCTACCTCGGGGACGGGCTCCGGCGAGGCTCCGGCGACGGGGCGGCGGGGCTGCGGGGCTCGGGCGGCTCGGGGCGAGGGGCGGGGCTCCGGCGGCGGCGCGGGTGCAGCGGCGGCGGCGAGTGCGGCTCCGGCGGCGGGGTGAGAGGGAGAGGGGGGGTGCGGGGGTATTTAAAGGAGGGGGGGTGCGAGGGTGGCTTGGAGAAGGGGGCGGCCGGCGGGTGTCGTGCGGGTGCCGGACTCGGCGGCGGCGGCGGCGTCGTGCGCGAGGAGGAGAGGGGCGCGGGGTGGGCCGGCGCTCGGCTGGGCTGCGGCCTGGTCGGGCGTCGCGCGTTTTTTTTTAAATACGATCCGCGGAAAATAATTCATAGAAAAATAAATAAAAGTCCAAAAAAGGTAAAACAAATTTTCCCCGTCTAGTGAGAAAATCTAGAATAGGGTGAACATTTTTTTAACACAAAATAAATTTTTGAAAACATGCAATATTTTTAAAATGCAATAAAATTGCAAATAAAATCCGAATAAATTCCAGTAAATGATTTTAATATTTTCCCTCCAGTATTTCAATGGTTTTGGAGAAGTCATATTTTCTCCTCTCATTTATTTTTAAAATGAAATATTTTTCCGGAGAGAAAATAATTAAAACCAAAATCCTCGTCTTATGATTTGATGAAAATCAAATATGAAAATTCGAGAAAATCCCCAACTCTCTCCGAGGGTCCTTGAGTTGCTTAGGATTTATCGAGGATTTGTCAAAATGCAATAAAGCATGATATGCAATGATGATCTATGTATAACATACCAAATTGAAAATTTAGGATGTTACAGTTCCGAGGCCATGTCTGTACATGCTAGGCTCGTCAACACCCGTTGTATTCGAACGTTAGAATCTATCACACCCGATCATCACGTGGTGCTTCGAAACAACGAACCTTCGCAATGGTGCACAGTTAGGGGGAACACGTCTCTTGAAATTTTTTAGTGAGGGATCATCTTATTTATGCTACCGTCGTTCTAAGCAAATAAGATGTAAACATGACAAACATCACATGCAAATCATAAAGTAACGTGATATGGCCAATATCATCTTGCGCCTTTGATCTCCATCTTTGAGGCGCGGCATGATCACCTTCGTCACCGGCATGACACCATGATCTCCATCATCGTGTCTTCATGAAGTTGTCTCGCCAAATATTACTTCTACTACTATGGCTAACGGTTAGCAATAAAGTAAAGTAATTACATGGCGTTTTCATTGACACGCAGGTCATACAATAAATTAAGACAACTCCTATGGCTCCTGCCGGTTGTCATACTCATCGACATGCAAGTCGTGATTCCTATTACAAGAACATGATCAATCTCATACATCACATATATCATTCATCACATCCTTTTGTCCATATCACATCACATAGCATACCCTGCAAAAACAAGTTAGACGTCCTCTAATTGTTGTTGCATGTTTTACGTGGCTGCTATGGGATTCTAGCAAGAACATTTCTTACCTACGCAAAAGCCACAACGTGATATGCCAATTTCTATTTACCCTTCATAAGGACCCTTTTCATCGAATCCGATCCGACTAAAGCGGGAGAGACAGACACCCGCTAGCCACCTTATGCAACTAGTGCATGTCAGTCGGTGGAACCTGTCTCACGTAAGAGTATGTGTAAGGTCGGTCCGGGCCGCTTCATCCCACGATGCCGCCGAATCAAGATAAGACTAGTAACGGCAAGTAAATTGACAACATCGACACCCACAACTACTTTGTGTTCTACTCGTGCATAGAAACTACGCATAGACCTAGCTCTGATGCCACTGTTGGGGAACGTAGCAGAAATTTAAAATTTTCTACGCATCACCAAGATCAATCTATGGAGTAATCTAGCAACGAGGGGAAGGGGAGTGCATCTACATACCATTGTAGATCGCGATGCGGAAGCGTTGCAAGAACGCGGATGAAGGAGTCATACTCGTAGCGATTCAGATCGCGGCTGATTCCGATCTAAGCACCGAAGAACGGTGCCTCTGCGTTCAACACACGTGCAGCCCGGTGACGTCTCCCACGCCTTGATCCAGCAAGGAGAGAGGGAGAGATTGGGGAAGACTCCGTCCAGCAGCAGCACGACGGCGTGGTGGTGATGGAGGAGCGTGGCAATCCTGCAGGGCTTCGCCAAGCACCGAGGGAGAGGAGGAGGGAGAGGGGTAGGGCTGCGCCAAAAGAGAGGTGTTCTCCTGTGTATGGCAGCCCCAAAACCCCCACTATATATAGGGGAGGGGGAGGGGCTGCGCCCCCATCTAGGGTTCCCCCCCCCAAAGGGTGCGGCCAGCCCTAGATGGGACTTGGGGGGCGGCCAAAGGGGGGGAGAGAGGGGGGCGCCCCACTAGATGGGCCTAAGGCCCATCTTAGCCTAGGGTTTCCCCCTTCCCCCCCTTCCTGCGCCCTGGGCCCCTTGTGGGAGGCGCACCAGCCCACCTAGGGGCTGGTCCCTTCCCACGCTTGGCCCACGCAGCCCTTTGGGGCCGGTGGCCCCATCTGGTGGACCCCCGGGACCCTCCCGGTGGTCCCGGTACATTACCGATAGCACCCGAAACCTTTCCGGTGACCAAAACAGGACTTCCCATATATAAATCTTTACCTCCGGACCATTCTGGAACTCCTCGTGACGTCCGGGATCTCATCCGGGACTCCGAACAACATTCGGTAACCACGTATATCTATTCCCTATAACCCTAGCGTCATCGAACCTTAAGTGTGTAGACCCTACGGGTTCGGGAACCATGCAGTCATGACCGAGACGTTCTCCGGCCAATAACCAACAGCGGGATCTGGATACCCATGTTGGCTCCCACATGTTCCACGATGATCTCATCGGATGAACCACGATGTCGGGGATTCAATCAATCCTGTAAACAATTCCCTTTGTCTATCGGTATGTTACTTGCCCGAGATTCGATCGTCGGTATCCCGATACCTTGTTCAATCTCGTTACCGGCAAGTCTCTTTACTCGTTCCGTAACTCACATCATCCCGTGATCAACTCCTTGGTCACATTGTGCACATTATGATGATGTCCTACCGAGTGGGCCCAGAGATACCTCTCCGTTTACACGGAGTGACAAATCCCAGTCTCGATTCGTGCCAACCCAACAGACACTTTCGGAGATACCTGTAGTGTACCTTTATAGCCACCCAGTTACGTTGTGATGTTTGGTACACCCAAAGCATTCCTACGGTATCCGGGAGTTGCACAATCTCATGGTCTAAGGAAATGATACTTGACATTAGAAAAGCTCTGAGCAAACGAACTACACGATCTTGTGCTAGGCTTAGGATTGGGTCTTGTCCATCACATCATTCTCCTAATGATGTGATCCCGTTATCAACGACATCCAATGTCCATGGTCAGGAAACCGTAACCATCTATTGATCAACGAGCTAGTCAACTAGAGGCTTACTAGGGACATGGTGTTGTCTATGTATCTACACATGTATCTGAGTTTCCTATCAATACAATTCTAGCATGGATAATAAACGATTATCATGAACAAGGAAATATAATAATAACCTATTTATTATTGCCTCTAGGGCATATTTCCAACACTATCAGTATTGCGCGGGACCCTGTGAAGCATGAGCTTACCAAGCATATTGGTGTTGATGCTTATTATGTGCGCGCTGCTATGCAGGATCATGTTATTGCTCTTCAGTATGTGCCTTCCGAGTTACAGCTAACGGACTTCTTCACGAAGGCGCAGACTAGAGCGCAACATAGATTTCACCTCTCCAAAATCAGTGTTGTGGAGCCACCATGAGTTTGAGGGGGGGTGTTAGAGTTATATTGATGATGGCCTTCGGCCTTTTGTATTCTTACCTTTTGGCATCCTCATGTACATCATATATATGGTGGCTTTGGCCTCCTAGTAATAGAAGTTGCTTTCCTAACAGAATTATCTCCACAAAATTCAGCGTATAAAGGGTACGGAATTTCCTACAGGGTTTTGATCAAACAAATAGCTCTTAGTAAGTTGTGATGTCAAAAATGAAGAAGTTCTTAGTAAGTTGCAGTGCTACTTTAAGCCACTCATGGGTCAAACCTCATACTTAGTATAATTAAAAGTTTACAGATCACCAAGATGATGAACACAATCAAAGAATATCACAAACTGCCATTAACCTACAAATCTGAGTATAACTATGGCCTCCCGCAAAAAAGGAGAGTACAACTGTGGCAATTCGAACTGCTACAAATAGCAGGAAGTGCAAGTTATACCAATTTTTTAGGTTATCAAACTTAGTCGACTATTCTACTCATATGTGAAGTTTCGTGCTGAAATGACACATGTGGTATTCTTAGCAAAGAAAATAAAATCGACCTCCAAATTACTTTCTAACACGATCTTTTTTATGCCAGTGAATTTGATTTTGGTCTTTGCCAAGAATATCATGGATGTCATTTCTCTGTGAACTTCACACGTGAGTAGAACACTCAACCATGTATGTTACAAAAAACAATTCAGAACTGATTGATTTTCTAGATTTTTTTTGGTTTTACTATTTAAAGTAGGTGTGTGTTGAACCATGTTCCAAAGGCCGCGTCCGAAAAAAAAAACAAGAATAATTATGAAGACTTAACATACGTGGCCCATGGGCCTAACACGGATAAATGCATATCTAAACATGTTTCCCGTTGAAGCGGAAACGCGAACCCCCGTGCCCACACGCGCCCTGTTGGGCTGGCCCATCTGCGGGACGGGATGCACCCTATTATGTTCGTTCTTTTTTATTTTCTATTTTCTGTTTTCCCTTTAAAAATAATTCAGGATTAAAAAAAGTTCCAACTTTCTAAATAATTGCGGAAAATAATGTTCAAGAAATGATAAAATGATCATGAATTCAGAAAAAAAATGTTCATGCTTTTTTAAAAACTGTTTGAGAAATCATAAAATGTTTGAAAATTCAAAAACTGTTCATGATTTCAAAAAAATTCCCCAAGGGTGCTGCTGGCCACTTACTTCTCTGTAACTTGACAGCGCAGAAGCTTGTGGGCTAGAGTAGGATTCGTTCCCCAAGCAGGCATGTCGTCTGAGTCATGCGACAGTAAAAATAAATATTTATTTCAAACCCGATGGGTGCCCTAATGGGTCGGGTTGCCTCTCGGATTCGGGCATGCGGCAGTAAAAATAAATATTTATTTCAAACCCAATGGGTGCCCTAATGGGTCGGGTTGCCTCTCGGATTCGGCATGGGTCTGAGTTAAGACCCATGGGTAGGGTCGTGGGTCTGCTCCTATGCCCATTAGCTATTCGGGCATGGGTCGACAGAGCTCAACCCGGTCAAACCCGACCCGACTGCCGGCTTGAATTGGGTTCATATAGGGTGATCCCTATTTGGCGCATCGGTCACCACCGAGCGACCTAGCACGCGACCCCTCCAACGCCCGATCCAATGGGCCAACCCATTTAGGGGTTATTCCCCATTGGTTTTTTCATTTTTTTTCTTTCTTTCTTTTCCTTTTTCATTTCCTTCCTGGTTTTTTTTTCATTTTCATTCCTCTTTCTTCTTTCTTTATTTTTATAAGTTTGCAAGCATCTATCAATTTTGTGAATGTTTGTTCGAAAATTCTAAAATAAATCCAGGATAAATGCGAGCACCAGGACTTGAATCCTGGTAGGCTGGGTACCACTGTCCACCTAACCATCCCCCACAGGTTGGTTTCACATCATACCTCTAGGCTAAGAGAAAACGTAATAACACTGGTGCATATAGAAGACAAGTAGAAACATAAGCATACCTTTTTCTATAAGCGTATGTGCGTACAATAGCTCATACAATGTTTTAAGCCAAGTTACGTGACTTAAGTTGGAGATGATTGTACAAGAACTTGGGTTTGTGATTAATACTGGCTCGTGGATTACAATTTTACAACAAAATTCACATGTATGTGTGACTGTCTGTCCTCAGCAAATATGATATTTTATAAATTTTTTTGAAACGAACAACTATTTTTTGTTAAGTTTACAGCATTATGTTCGTAAGAATGCCCCTCAAAAAGAATGTTCGTACGATTGCACAAGCTAACATGAATATAATTCTAATTGTACGCGGCAACTTAGATGACAAAGATACATCTATAAAAATCATCGCTGGTTATCGCCCGGGAAATGCCCGAACATTACTGTTTTGCTTGCCCTGCTGTTGGGTATCTTTGTCTTTCATAGAACTCTAGGCACAACGACTCCATGCTGCGAACTGCCTGTAACTGCTATGTGGTTTCTCCGTTGTGTGTAGCCCGCCAACAACACGCATACATGTCCTTACCTGATGGTTGTTGCACTAGGCAGACGAAAATTGTCCAGTTTCGGTATTATGTATGGCAGAACCAAAGTCAGACATAATATACATCAAAATTCTCTCTTTTGGAGCACTTTCCCCCCACTCCCCCTTGCCCTGTATTCGCATTCTCCCGATCCGACGCCACCGCTCTACCACTTCGGCCGCCGACCAGGCCTTGCTGAACATCCACCGCCCAGCCTTGTTGAATGCCCGTCTTGGAGTACACAACAGTCACCCTAGATACGTCTACAACCAGGAGGTATTCTTTGTCCCTTCTGACGCCGTCCATGGCAGACACCACACCCGGCAATTATTTGGCCAAATGCCAATGAGAATTTACCGTTGTTTACTTTGAAGCAAGCATGATGGCGGCATACTCGATGATGGAGAATGAGTTGTTGTACGATGCTTGGTTGGCCAGAAGTGCGTACTTTGTAGGCATGAGGCAAGGGGACACAATGTTTTTGCAAAATATGCATTCCTGGTTTCATGACCAAAAGCACTTTGCGCCCTAGAACTTGCACATGATCCATGAACACAATGTGAAGTCGCTAGCCCATATGTAGTACACCATCTCAAACTCCGTCATGAAGTACTGCAGTGCAATCGCATGGGTGGAAAGAGGGTGGCCACTGACGTGTCAATCATGGAGATCGTAAGTTTTTTTCTTGTTGCTCTACATGTTGGTCAATTAGTCGATTTACTCAACGGAGGACAGGCCATTCATGTTGATGATCACCTTATTGTATAGCCTGGATGCGCGGTCGTGCTGTATCAAACAACATAGGGCAGGCCATTCGTGTTGATGCATTGTTGGATGAAGCTCAAGGGGTACAGTGTGTGGATGAACAACACTTAGTGCCCTACAACTTGTTGAACATCTGGTTATTTTGAATGTAATATTTATATTCGAACTATTGTTGCACTAGAGTGATTGATGCTATTTATGGCTGAATTATGTTTTTTTCTATAATTCTTTTGTGTGCTCCGGACATAAGGGGGGAATTAAAGGGCGGACATTTGGTGCACAGAGTTGGATGGCTGACTCTCGTATCTGTGTTCTGGCGTGTCCATGAACGTTTAGTGGGTCCGATTTAAAGTGCGCAGTTGGAGATGCCCTTATTACAAGCTCTAGGGCAAAAATGAAATATTAAAAAGATCCAAAAGTCAAGCAACTGTGAATCCGTGAGAAGGAGGAACCTAAGTGCTGACCCAAAAAAAGAAAAAA